>NW_027107991.1:216769-235149 GCF_000696795.3 Halyomorpha halys | reverse complement strand
AACAATCAACAACAACAACAATGAAAAGTTTGAAAATTATTTTTCTATTTTTTATTTATTTTATTTTTTTTTTTTACTTTTATCATGCCATAGGCATTGATGACCAGAGGGATTTACGCCTTTAAGCAACAAACAACAACAACTTAAATTAACATGAGGTACAAATTTCCGAAAAATAATTGCACCAACAACGGTGTTTTCAGTGTTTATTTTATATGAAATTTGCCTTTTTAAAAAATGTATTTCTCAGGAGCTATTGAACCTGAACATTCTTTTAGGGCTCAAATTTACTCTTCTTTAAATGATGTTAGTTTTTAGTGTTGTTGATAGTTTCAAAGATGATGGAGCTCTGAATGAAAAATTAATTATTCTTTTTAAAGTTTTGAAACAACTGCTATATTTTATTCCCCTTACCTATGCTTGGCAGACTCATCAATTTTGGCTGCTAACTATACATAGTTTTTTATTAAAGTAATAAAACATTTGGGTAAAATAAATGACTGTTTTTCTCCACTTAGGCTCTTGGACTATTAGAATATTATATTCATAGTTAATTATTCCAAAATATACCTTTAAAAAGACCTCTTTTAAAGAAAGTATATATAACTTTTAAAAGAGTTGTAATAATAATAAATAATTTCACTTGTTAAAAATATCTTATGGTAAAATTTTGATATTTCTTTATCCTTTAATTATTTGTCAAGATGTATTGGTTAGAAATAACAGTAAACTTTTCTAGTTTCCTGAACATTTTCTAAATAGTGGAGTGAGAGTTGTATGCCTTTGCCCTGGAAAGGACAATCCCATTGACCCCTTAGAATTGAGATCACCCGAACAGATGAAACAGTACATCCAAGGGATAAAACGACAACCGTTCGTATTATTTATTTTAATAGGTCATTATTATGAACAAGTAGTTATTTAAAAGATATCATGATTGTAAAACATATTATTCCTAAAAATATTCAATAACCTTAAAAAACAAATTGAATAAAATCTCAATTCTATCGAAATAACTATAATTCTTTTAAAATTTTTAATTTTGAAACTAAAATTAAATCAGAAAAGGTATGAAATATAATTCTTAAATTTTTTTTCTATATTTGAAACTCCATATATTCTTAGAAATACTATAAGGAATTTTATTTTCCTCTTGACCAAAATGAAGAATGAGTATCCAACAATCGAACTCAAAAAATTTGATTTTGGATTTATCAATCAAGCATATATTTTTCAACTCTGTTGAACATTTAGTAATTAAACATATTTTTTATAATAGGTAGGACATGTATATAGCTCAAAATATCAACCAGAACCTTTGAAACGGAGTATAATGGAGGGGGTGAGCTGGCAGAAAATGTGAAGCCAATAAGGTAGGCCTAATGTGCCTTCCAGAGGAGTAGGGGAAGAGCACGAGCCAATCACTGGCTCCCTTCTGTTTCAGTTTAGATTAAAATTATGAGCATGGCGTTTTTGGCTCCACTTTTCCTTTGAAGGAGAGTAGAGTTATACCACTCCCTGATCAAACATATTTGGATCTTTGTTCTTTGTAGGCCAAATGAACTACCATGAAATACTTCCAAGAATATTTGGGATTAGAAACAAAGAAATATAATTCATAATTTTTCTTATTTGTTTGAATTTTAGTTTCTAAATAAAGAAATTTTAAAAGAAATACAATAAAAATTATGATATTGATAGAATTGAAGATTTTATTTTATATGTATTTTAATATGTAACTGAATCTTTCAAGAAATAAATTGAACGAACAAAAATATAAATGAACGACTTAGGGCAAGGATATGACTAGATTGTTGATTCTTCCTCTACAAGGTACAATTTTGAAGACAATTAAAATTTTAAGCAAAATCTTTCTTTGTTATTTTATAAAGCTACTATTAGTTATGTTAAAAATAAAATTAGATAACAAAAAAAATTATAATATGAAATTAAGCAGATTTATTAATTATTGTGTTGCTTAACACCACAATTCCAACAATCTACCTATAATATTATAGAATCTGAACTATACCATCGCTTAACTTGTTATCTCAAAAATAAAAAAAAGTTATTACCATTTGAAAAAAATAAAAATTAGTCCTTTGTACTAGAGACTTCTCGGAAGTATTCTGGAAGTCAGATACAATAATATGGGTTACCAGAGAAAGTAAAATGTTAACATGTTTCTAAATAATTTAAAGGATATCATGACATATTAGAGAATAAACTGACAAGCATTTTATATTATTTGATCTGTCCTACTATTTTTTTTTTTTTTTATTTCATTCTATAAATATTCCCTCATAATATAGATACATTACAATACAAAATTATGTATGAGACGATATGTGAAATAAGAATTGTTGAATTTTTCAGAACTGCACTACTAAACAAATTACATCACATGACTTGTCATATTCTTGTCCCCAAGTCCTTCAAATATAAAAGTGTATAATTGAACAATTACTGGTTGGAACAAAACATTCCAATTGCAAAAAAAAATAAATTAATTAATATTACAGGATATTAAGTATAGTAAAAATAAGAAAATTCAGAAAGAAATTATATGGCCATTATTATTCATATTAGAAGATGATTTGGGGTTGCGGTCAGTCAGAAACACAAATAAGTAAAAACGTATTTATTAGTGACAATGTTTTGGCCAAAATTTCAGGACTAAGAACAAAAACAGGACAACAACCATGATGATTAAATGGAAATACAGAAAAACAAGAAACCTAAAAACATAACAGATAATATAAGTACATAAGTATTTTTTGTTTTTCTGTACTTGCATTTAATCATCATGGTTGTTATCTTGTTTTTTTTCTTAGCGCTGCTGAAGGCCTGAAATTTTGGATGAAACGTTAGCACTAATAAATAAGTTTTTACAGTTAATCTGTGTTCTTCACTGACTGTACTACTTCTTCTTATATTTATAATCCGCAGTCAACTGTCATTAACTTATGGTTATTATTATGTAAAACTATTAATGATGTTTCAGGATTAAAATTGGAGTTAAACATAGCTATTGGTTTAAAATCTATTATTTAGTACAAAAAAATAAAATAAAACAATAATGCTTTTATATTACAGAATAATACTATTATTACATAATATTACAACTTAATAATATAGAAAAAGGGAACCATGTGACTAAAAATATTAAATGATTGCTTATATTAGATTTAATAGTTTTTTGAGGAATATTAATAAAATATGAGTTGAGGCAATTCAAATTCATCAATTAGGAACTGGAGAACTTGTAAAGAATAAGCATGGTTCAATTCTCATACAAAATTAATGATTGTCGGTTTTGACCCAAAAGCTTAAAAATTGTTTTCTATATTTTGATTAATTTATTAAATCCATTAATATTATCCCAAAAAAAAACAAAACAATATTTCATGTTATACATCGAGGCATATCACAGTCAGCAGGAAGTTCTATGGCTCCTAAATATTAGCAATAAATAATTTTAATTTATTAATTTTTTTTTGCAGTCCAGGTAAAGTAGGCAGCGCTGTGACATATCTTGTGCGGTATGCTCCGTCTGGATCAGTATGGGTTGTTGAAAATTCTACTCTCTACAAAACCAAAATACCTAAAAGAAAAAGTTTTAGTGAAACCATGGATTTTTTGTAGTTCTATTGTAAATAAATTGTAATCAACTATTTCTTAGTTTTTTAAAAATATGATGACATTACAATGACAGACTAAAATAACTGACTATATTTAAGTGATCTTTTTGCTCATGTCATTGCTTTGCTTTAATAGAGGCATAACTAAAAAAAAAAAAAAAAAAAAAAACATGCTCCAATTTGCTAACATGTTCCAAAGATAATGTAGTTTTGCTATCAAGAGCACATCTTCATTTTCTCCAATCTTCCACCGGAGAATAGATGTGCCGAGATTAAACTACTAATTAATTATTCTTGAACAACGGTATAAGTTTAGCTGTTTCATTATTTTCAAGAGGTTTTTTTTGATTTCTAGAACAGTAACAAATTTTGCTTTGCGACAAGTTGGAGGCAGTTTTCTTTAACAATAACATATTTGGACCTGAACTTTACAATTCTTTAGTTGAAATTTACAGATGTAATTAGTTACATTTGGCAGATGAAGCAGAGCGTGGAGTAAATGAGGGAAGTAGCTGTATAATAAAATTCATATGAAACAAAGTAAAAGCAACAAATGACAGAATTGATTTCATGTTTAAAATGATAACTATGCTGGCCAGCAAACAAATCAATATATATCAGTACACAATATATAAAGTTCACTTCAATTTGTAGTATTATTAATACAACAAATTGATGTGTGATGATATAACTCGTATTTAGAGAAATAAAGCCTTCTTTTACTATTGCTCTGCGTGGTAAAACAACTATGAACCTGAGGTGTGCCTGCTCAAAAAATTGTTTGACATAAAGAAGAATGCAAGATTTTGATTTAATAAATATCATATCCTAAAATTTTACTATTCATTCTATAATAGCTTAAAAAAAATTATTAATTTATTATTTTGCTCTAATTATTTAAGATCTTTTCCACTTTGCATTTGTATATTTTTGAAAATTTATAACAGATCACTACAATCGGAAACAAGTATTAGAAAAAAGACATTAAATGATATTTCTGCACAGGACTATTCAAGGTTCAAACAAACTTCCTCTTGCTAAAACCACAATTGGCAGGCAAACCCTAGCAAAAATGAACATGAACCACAGATTAATAGAATGTCCTAAATACAGAGCTATAGCATTAAACCTTAACATCCCAGATCTTTCCCAAGATTTTGAAAATAATATTGAAAAGCCAATCAGCTTCTTGAAAATTGTTTATCAGTAGAAAAGTGCTCGCAAATTACGAATAAAGGCAATAATCAAATAAAAAGGAGTATGAGGTGTTTGCTTTTGACAGTAGATTCAAAACGAGGAAAAGATAGTTGGGAATGTGGTCAGTTGGTTAGCGGAAAATCCATGGTAAACCCAGATGAAGGCATGGAATTGAGGCCAAAACGGCACAAATAATCAGTTCCAGTTATTTGTGTTTATTACTCTTCTGACGGTATCCTCAACCATCTTTTATTGAAAAAATAGCATAACTAAAAACGTTTTTTGAAACAATACTAAGCCCTTTTAAGGAGTAATACATTTTTTTGCACTTCACCAGACATTGCCCAATTTTCCTGTTGAACAATAGCTACCCTGAAGCAATTCAATAGAATGTTATCTCCTTCAACTTAAAACTGTAAACTCTTAGTTCCCTTCCTTGTTTTTCCGCACTTTGACTATGGATGCCTGGTATTGGATAACCTCGAATCTAAACTTAAAACATCTTATTAATTGTGCAGTATGATTTATTTCTGCACAAAACCCAGTAATACATTGAGCTGAAGTGGCTCTATCCATCCTTCCAATGCCAATATTTCCTAGCTTCCTTTCTATTCCAAGTAATTAGTACTCAGCACCTATATCTTAAAAAATCTCCAATCCAATCCTGTACTACCAGTTCCCATTTATCTCACATAATCCCTCCACCTCACCAAACTGCTGCGTTTGATAAATCATTCTTTACCTGTGCAGTACATCACAGGAATTCCAAAAACCTTTTACTTCACCAATCATCTTATATTATAATATTACAGATATATTCTTTTTTGTTTCATTCTTTATGTATTTAGTCAATTAGTTTTTAATTTTCTTATCCCTTTATCTAAAATTATTTGTATCCAATTTTAATATAAGTTATAATTAAGTACTGTTTTTGGCCAATATGTTTTAAAATTAAAATTATGTTATAATTGTTCAAAAGGGACCTAGCCCCAGAATAATAAGCTATTTTTCATTTTTTTTTTCCACTAATTCCATGCCGACTTACTAAGTAGCATGTACCATACTTTTATTTTCATTTCATCCTTCCTAAATACACCAAACCAACAAGATTTTCACCCAAAATTAATTAAATTTACCACTTTTTTTTTTTTTCCAAAAAATCAAGATAGACCGAACTATTAGCTAAACGGTACATTACCCATGCCTTAAGTTCAGAAGTGGGGTACATTATACGGAACACAATATAATAACTAAAATAGATATATTCACTGATGATAATTAAGAATTGAGGTCTGCATATATAATAAATTAATGATTATATCCTCCTAACCTTCATCTACCCAACTCCAGAAGAATAACAATTAAAAGTTAGAAATAAGAAGTAAATAGAAAATATTTACCATAAATATTAATGAATATTTTAAATATTTATAAAGAATCTCTCTCTCTCTATATATATATATATATTCATATGATCATCATTATTTCATTGTTTTTCTTTTATAGAAATGTACCCTAAAACTTATGATTTGTCAGAGGATTTTTTTCATTACCTTAATGGTTGGTTTATTTATTTGTTGTATTTGATGTCTCTGATTTTCATTTAAACTTGTAAATATGTATATTAACAGTAATTGTACTTTTTGTTTATTATTTTTAGTTCACTTGTATTTGATTCTTTTTCATTTTTTTTATTAGAAGTTACTCACCTAATGATTTATGATATGATATATGGTTTTATTCTATTTTTAGTTTATATATTCTGTTAATTATTTTATTTTCAAATTCATTATTTTAATTATATTTCATGATGATTTATAATTTCATTTTTATTTTGAAAATTTTCTATTTTACTCTACGGCTCTAAAGCATAATTTTGATGACAACTGTAATATTATTCTGAAAGGATCGGTTCCAGAATAAATAAATATTATTAAATTATTTCTATTGATGGGATCGTAAACTCAATTATATATGAAAGAGTTCAGATTGATAAATTAAGCTTAATAAAGGAATGCAAAAATCTTCATAGGATTGAACAACTATATAGGCAAACACATAATATATAAGGTTATAACCAAATGACTCTTAGATAAGTTTTAAATTACAAAAATATCAATTTATAATCATCAATTCAACTGTTCAATTTTATTAATACTATCAATTGTTTAAATGGAGTACCTCAACTCATCAAATAACAAATTAAAGTATAAGGTTTTATAAAAAATATCTCGGACCCGACAAGACCAGAAACGTTTAACTTGGTTCAGGGGGGGGGGACAATTAGAATCAATATCAATATTAAATTGATTGCAAAGGATTTCGTACAGCATTTTGCAGGCTTATATAGCTTACACTGAGGGTCCTTAACTTTATTTATTTTTATAATACCAAGATCATGTTTATAATGACTAATAAATCAGTGACCTTATGCACGATATTTTTATGACTTTATAATAGAAAAAACAATAGTGATTAAAATAATTTTAAACAAAATTATAGTTAGATAGGTCTTAAAAAAAATAAATAAATTAAAAACCTTTAATTTATTATTAAAATTATCAAGGAACATTAAATAAAAATGTTAAAAAAAAAAATATTACTTTCGGAAATTAAAAACTAAAACATCGACAAGGAATTAGTTTGGCAAACGTTAATATCAAGAGGACAATATACACAAAATATATCAAGGATGTTGGATTATTCTTTTATTTAAAATAAAGTTAGAAGTACAAAAAGTACTTTGGGATCAGTCGAAAAGTCCATTAAAAAATAATGTAAACCTTTACTTCTCTCTTTTTTTTTTCTTTTTTTTTTTTATATCTTTTCATAAATATTTTACATTATTTCAAAATAACATTATTTCTTCCAATATATTTATATATATATATATTTAATATGTATATGTTGTGCACATTTATTGACACTTCAGTATAAATAAACAGCCTATACCTATGTATGTATGTATCAAACATATATACATACACATATATAAGCATATATTTTATAAATAAAAACTTGGTACAAAAAATGCAAATAAAATTGTTCTCTAAATGAAATGACTTAATCTATTATAACAAAGCTTAACTTTATTAAATACTACAATATTGTTTCTTGGTTGCTCTTATTCGCTAAAATATAAGAAAGAAAAAAAAATTAACAGAAACCTATCCATGAGCTCATTTAAAAAAGAAAATATCAGCTTTTTAACATAGATAAACAACATGTTTTGGGCAAAAAGTAGTATCGTTAACTTATACATTACTTTCATCAATTTGGACGGTTCAAGAGGGCAGATAACAATTTAGCTTGAAAGCGTATTAGTTTCAAAGCGAACAATATTCCATCCGCATCTTTTAACTAACTAATAAGTATGAACTTTTGAATAAGTTATTGATGATGTTAGATGAAAGACTGTTGTATTTTCTATTGTATTTCATCGAGTTTTTTAAAAATAACATTATATTAGATGCCACATTAATTTGATAACCGAAATTTAAACATGTTAATGAAATGTAAAGTCACTCCTGGAAAATATCAAATCATAAAGAAAAACAAAATCCCCCCTTTTTGTGGTATATATATATTGAAAACTTTTCAAGTTATTCCAACAAAGAGGACGCACTCAGTTAGACTGAAGCCCTATTACAACAGATCAATGAGGGTAATACAAAGGTAACCAACCTTAGCTTCTACCTTTTGTGTATATATGTATTTTTTTTTTTTAAGGTGTAAAAATGAAAGTTGTGGTTAAGCAGTAAAAATGAAATAAAATAAATTCATTTGTAAATGGTAACTCCATTAAATAATCATAAACTTCAATTTTCACAATAAATGACTGCCTTTTCTACTTTTTTTAAGTAAAAAAAAAAAAGGCATTCGAAAACTAACAAAGGAAAAAGAAAGAAGAAACAAAGCATGCCTTTCGATCAATTTAGTCATGCAATTGCAATTAGTTTCATAAATTAAAATTCTGCCCCTCATTACCATACTGATAAGTATTTAATTTGGAAAAAAAGAAAAAGAAAATTATAGATCTTATTTAGAAAAAATAAATCTACTTTTAGCCCTCTTATTTAAAAGAATCTTGTACATATAACATTTTTAAATGATGTACTATAATCCAATACATTAAAAGATTAAAGCTAATTTTTTTTTAAGTCATACCACAGAATATTAAAATCACAATATTACATTACACGAAATGTCCCAGAACTTATGAGACTTAATAATAATAATTAAACTTTTCTGTTGAAGATATCTTCCCTCCGTAACAACTACTATTTTCCTTTATCACTAGGAGCCGATGCTAGTGAAGCAATATGTACAACGGCAGCCGCGCAATACTTCAGGTTCACAAGAGCCAACTTCTTCCTTAACAGGATCCCTTCCGAAGACTTTCCAAATCTGTACAGCCCACCAACAACTCATACCATCTAGTGACCGTCAGGAATGCTCGATGTACGGCTCGATTCAAAAATATAGACCACTAGCACGACTTTTAACATACACTACTTACACACACTGTTCATAAGTTCATTATTGTCCACTTCTAAATTAAAACCTAAATTTCCATCTTGGCTACTTTCCAAAAACTCTTTCTTTTTTTTTCTTTTTTCTTTTTTTTTTTTTACAATTAACTGAAATGAGAACTTCCATCTCCTACTCCTCCTTGCTCTGACCTAAATCTCTTCAGGGTCATAGGGGTCTAGAAATTTCTTCTGAAACCATTATGTACTAGCAACCTGAAATACAACAAAATATAAGATGGCTATTATGTCCCAAAAATTATTATTAATTAACAGATGTTCACCATAAATAGGTAAAATTATAGAATAGGATATTTGCTTGAATATGGGTTAAGGTTAAGTTCGTCAATTGTCACCAATAAAATGAGGGATTGACCTAAGTTCAGATTCAATTGATCTAGGAAATGCTTGGGACTTGATAGTTTTATTAATTGCTTGTTAGTTGTAATAGTTAACGTTATGACCAAGGCTAGGATTTTTATGCAATTACATACTTTGTTTGCGTGTTTTTTATAAGCTGCTAATCAAAAATCTTTAGGAATCAGTTTACTCAGATACAATTAGCGAAGTTTTATTTAGCGTATTTGACGATAAATACATATATCAGCATATTTGGACAATTTCAGTAAAAAAAAAAACTAAAATGCAACAATGAAGACAAAATTCTAGATTACAATTGTAAGTTTATATTCATTTAATTAGCAATAAACAAACAATATAAGAAATGCTACTTCCAATAATTCATTTCCCATAATTCCATTTTTCCTTTGCGTCTGTTTTTAACACATGTGCTTTAGAATTTAGTTTGTTGCTTTCTTTCCTTATGAGTAGTAATATTTATAATTTTTAAAATGTAAAAAGTAAGTGCATTATTCAGTTAAAATCTTGGATTGAACAATACAAAACCAAAGATGAGACAGTTTTTACAATTGATGGAAAAATTCTCTATTGAAACTATTGCTCAAATCATATTTCAAGCGAAAGAAAACCACATATCAAAACAGGTAAGCTTTCATATTGTTTTTATTTATTTACATTTAGGTATTTTCATGTCGATTGATTGCTATTATTTGCTTTAATTATTTTTCTATAAATTCATTTAATCATTAGTTTCCACTTAGTTCTTCAATTATGATCCAAATTTTAGGTTTTTAATTAAAGTATTAAGTTTTTATTGTAAATGTTTCCACAAGTGTGAGTTCCATCTTGATATTAATATTATTAATTAAATTACACAATAAAGATTATTTTTGAAGGATTTGAATGCTTTATACACAATTTTACATATTTTGTGTTTTTAAACTTAAATAAAATTTCCGTTCCCTAATACCGCCATAGAGATCAACAATTTATTAAGACTTAGTGAATATAAAATACAAAAACCTGTGCTTGCTGCGGCTGGCGCTGGGCAGGGGACTTGCTAGACCTGTAGCGCTGACCCTGCTGCTGGTGTTGGCCCCTGTAACCTCTTTGGTAGTAGCCACCACCTCCTCTTCCTCCTCCTCCAAAGAAGAAACCACCCCCTCCCCTGCCACCTCTGTAGTTACCCCTCCTAGCAGTAGCAACGCCGAATGTTTCAGAGTTTAACATTCTTTCTTTCCTCCAATCAGTTCTTTGAGATCGTCTAATAAAGGGAATAAGATAATCAGTTACTAAGCTACAAATTAAAATAAAATAAATTTTTGCCTAAAAGCTATAAAATAATATGAAACGTGGAGATGTAAAAAGAGAATGAATTATATAATATAACATCCTCAGCAACCTTTTCAATCGTTGTTGTACTAATAGTTAACGTTTTAATTCTTATTATTTTCCTATAGCTAACCAATCAATTCTAATCAGAGTGGGAAGATAGAACTTTCATTCCATAGGATCGCAAATAAAAGTCAACCCACTCAGGCCAGAATTGAATTGGCAACATTGCAGCAGATGTGAGCTATGTTATATGACTCCTCAACTAACTCAGCTTTCAAGTGATAACAAATCCATATGTTGTGACCAAAGGGGTAAATATCCAAATTAAATATTGAAATGTCTCCTCAAGTATAGGATGAAGCTAATTTAAATTTATGAAGTTAGTTTTAATACCTATTTAATTTGATACTATAATCAGAAAACATTGATTACAGTAATCATTAAAATTATTTCACTAGTACTTTGAAATATTATACAAATAGGATACATGGCCTTTAGAAAGTAAGCTCCTTATTTGTTCTGCAACGGGGAAAGGGTTGAGGAGAGTATACTCAGAATATTAATTTTTAATACGTACCCTTTGCTCCTTTCGATAGCTTCACAGCTGATGTTATCGAAGAAAGATTTGCTCTTATTATAGAAATATTGCTCATCACCCTCAGTGTCTGTTACAATGGCAGTTTCAGTACCTGAATCATCCTTCTTATCGGAATCGCCATTCATTATTGGAGCTGGTGCTTCACCATTATCATCTGATAAAGAATGAATTTCGATGAGAAAAAAATTTTTTTTTAACCATTTTTTAGTTAAAATTTAATAAATAATAATTGATCACTTATTATACTAATGGATTCGGATTCACTGTTTTTCTCATCCCCTCCTAAATGATTATTAATAACAGAGATAAAGAACTTTTAAGACCTTATAGTAGATCATACAATATATGAAAGTTTAAGTGAGCCAAGAAGGCTGTGGAAGTAAGAGTGAGGAGAAAAAGGGATTCTTAGTTTGGTAAGGGAAGACGAAGTTTTCTCAGAACAGATGTAGGTAGAAGAGATATGGCACGGAAGGTAAAGTCCCAGTGACAAGTGAAGAGTTGGTTTTCATCTCTGATATAAAAGATAAAAAGGGAATCTACTATGAATAATTGTAAAGGTTGCTAAAGCAGAGTTTATTTGATTTAGTTTGTATCTCCAGATAAACCAGGAATTGTTCCCAATAATAACTTCCAATACCACACTCGATAAATACAACAAAACCATAGTATTTTAATCTTTGTTTATCTTTAGTATCTGATTTTTATTTTTATGTAAATATGTGTTAGTCTAAGAATTCCAACTCAAACATTTATTATACAATCTACTAATTAGATACCAACTCAAGATAAATAAATTTGAATATTTATTGCTTTTTTCTAATTAAACAGTTGCTCTACAAACAATATAAGAATTCTGTCCAGTCTGCTATGACTCCTAATCTATTATATCTTATCATTTTTTTTTTTTATTTACACTTTACATGGCCATTTCTGGGGAACTAGGTAGTTATCCTACAGGTTAACAACCTATTCTAGTCAGGGTGGTAAGTTTGAAGTTCATTCTGCAGGACCTCCTAAAAAAAAAAATTTCAACCCGCCCAGACCGAATTCAAACTCTCATATCTTATCATACCTGTCAGCGCTAACAACTATAATATGTATATAATGGAATACAACTTACTTAATTTTAGTTTTGATATTTCAGACTTTAGCTCCTCAAATTCAGAATTAGCCTTGTCAAAGTCATAATCCGATTCAAACTTAAGAGGCTGAGTGGGCTGTGATTTCGGTCGTGGGCCTGGAGCTCGAGCAAACTGCCTTCCTCCTCCAAGCCTCAAACGGTTATTCCTCTGGGGCTGTGGCTGCTGTTGGCGGTTCATATTTTGCTGCTGGTTCTGCCAACCTCGCCCGCCACTGCCACCTTGTTGACTCTGATAATTACATTCCAATTAGTGAAAATTATAAATTTGACTATCAGTTTGCCTTTACCCATTAGTTAATCTTACAAGCCAGTTATGGGTAGGACTTCGGGGTATCAGACATATTTTGAGAATAAACAACTTCAAAGCCATAAACCCATCACCAAATTAACAACATGTAATTGTTTTAAAACATGAGGAATAAGCCTTATTGAAGCACATCAAACTGACTGCTAAATAAGATTTAAGTAAGTAACAACATCAACATCAAGGTTATATTACGATAAAATTAAAATAAAGTTTCAATTTGAAATAAAAATGTTGCTAATTAATTTTTAAAACTTCTTAATAAAATGTAATTAATTACAAGGAACAAACAGAGTACTAGTTTTGAGAGTTCTTGTGCTTGATCCTTTCTACTTAACTTTAAACAAAAATAATAGACTTAGTGTTCAAACATTTCATAAAATAGTATTATAATTTGGTTTTTTCCATTTTATACTCTTTTTGAATGAAACTCTTTTTTCATTTTATATGCGTCTCCTTGTACATTCTTAACTGTATACTTTACATAATTTTTTATTCTTATCATTGTTTATTCAAATTTATTTTATATTAGTATATAATTTCCTTTTCACTTATTTTTTACATAATATTTATCTTACCTTTTTGTACTTTATTGTTGTAATGTTCTTAGTTTTTTTTTTATATCTATTTAGCCCTGATGAAACCCCACCAAGTGAGATAAATCATTTTGATGAAACTGTTTTTTGGAGATACTAGGCTCAAAGATATTATGACAAGTTTCTTAAGAATTCTTGCTAATGCACACTAGGAGCCGAGACATTTTTTTTTTTTACATAATTTTAGACATTTTTTTTTTTACATAATTTTAGACATTTTTTAGTTTGTCATATGCCACCATTGCTCTGCATGAATTTAATTGTTACTTTATACCAATCGATTGGTTTTTTCATGTAGAATAGTAACAAAAGATTGATTGTATTAAATGAGCTTTAGTGTATAAACAATTACAAAAAACCCTAAAGTCGCTTCCAAAAAATCAGACCAAAATTTTGTTTAGGAAAAATCAAGTCATATTCTTTCTTAGCATGTTTTGGAACACATATATGTGAATTTTTAGGCTTGATTTCGGGAGAATAAAAAAAAAAAAAAAACAGTTTCAAATAAAAAAGTTTCTCGAATGTGTTAATCTATGTTACCAGTTCTAATTTATTTACAAAGGTACAGCTTACATCTTGCTACCAGTGCATGTAGTTTACACAGCACTAAACCCCTTTGAAGTTTTTTATCGATTAGTGAAATCGCATGTTCTCATTCTAAACAAAAAAACAAATTGATTGGAACAGAATAACCTTTAAATCCATGTAGAAACAAAGGAATCATACAATAACAGAATTTTTTTTTCTCATCTCCTTGGGCACATAAGCAAGAATCTTCAAACCCATGTTTAATATTTAAGGGCCTAGTATCGAAAAAAAAAAAAAAAAACTTTCAATGAAATCAGTGATCCCTTGTATGTAAGCCTTCCCTTGTTAGTTATTAAAAATTAAAACTAGGTTCTAGAGGAAAATAATAAATAGATAATTAACAATAGTACATTAATTAGTCACAGTAAAATTTAAATGACTACTTTATGACCTTTTTATTACTTTACTTTATTGTTTTTTTTAATATAAGTAACAAATTTATTTCAAAGGAAAAAATTATTGCAGATAAAAGTTTATAATAACACTACTCGCAGGTTGACATATAAATATTAATAGTTATAAAGTATAATTGTGAAGAAATACTAACTTTTGTTATACTCTGCTATTATTTTACCAAATTAAAGGAGGCATCAGAAAAAAATTATATTAAACATATTAATAAACATGAGTACACATTAAACCAACTAACCACATAAAGAAAACAATTAATAAATAAAATAAGGATTAAATTTATTACTTACTTATACAATATAATATAATTGATAAAATTGAAGGTTAAACTAATTAATAAGTAGTTATTAACAAAAGGACAACATGGATCCATTACATACCTCTGGAGCACTTACTTGCTGATATGTTCGTGTCCTCTGCTGCGAAGGCTGACCTGGGCGACCTTTGTTATCTCCCCTGTGATCTTGGTTCATACGTCCACCCATCCTTTAATACATATGGCAATGATAAAAACTTGTAAAATAAATATATAAATACATTTAAAAAATAAATAATTAAAAAGAGAATTTGCCTTTGACTGTCATACTTTCTCATCATTTTAAATGATGATCTTAAATCTATTCATAAATAAAATTTTGCATGGCTATTATTTATCCCTAATATGTTTATTTAACATTCCTATTGCTGGCTCAAAACTGTACATTATTTGATAAAAAATGTTATGCCTCCTGCCAAAAAATAAATTGATAAAAATAAACGATTACTTCTGGCCAATACAATACAAGAACCTTGTTAATTTAATTAATTAATAATTTAATAGTTATCTTCAATATGGAATCAAAGTCAACCACCATTCATCACTTCTTAACGATTGATTAAATCAGTAAGTTGATATGAAAGATGAAACAGTTCAGTTAAACATAAAGTTTGTTAATGAAAAGAATATTAACAAGAGCTTCCAATTTTGTTAATTGTTCAGCGGTGAGCAGTGGGTGAAGAAAAATCTTAAAAAATTGAAAGAACCTAATAATGGCTATTTATTTAACGGAATGGTTGTTGCCAAGTTACCATATTGTCTTTTCCATCTATTTCTTCAGCAATTAGAAGTGAGGGGTCAACGTTGTTTTTGTTCAAGTGCATGAAGAAGTAAGGAAAATCGTATAAACCCCTCTCCCCCAAAAAATTATAACATGATTTCACCAGGTTTTCATTAATACATGCGACCCATACATTATATACCTACAACAAAATATACTGCGAACTCCATAAATTGCTTACAAAGATATATTCAATCGATGATAATGTATTTATGAAAATCTAAAATTGAAATATAAATACCTACGTGATTAAATTAATGAAATTTCTTTGAGACAGACTTACATTTGGGCATTCCTGTTGTCCTTCTGCCTTGTATTAGCCTGAGTTCCCTGATCAACAGTGGGAGAAGGTTTTCTCAGTCCGGGAGTACTGCTACGTGACCCGATTAAAAGTTCTACAACAGACTCTACTCCAAATCAGTTATCAAACTTAATAGCAATCCGTCAGTAAGAAAATGAATATTTTAATATTTTCAAAATATCTTTATTTTAAGTAATGGCTATAATTGTAAAATTGCATTTATAAGTTAGTAGTAGTTATGAGAAACACTGTTATGCCCTCTATCAGTTCTGTTTGCTCGGTTGGCTGGTTACTTGAGTTGTGATTTTTATTTTTTTATATTAAAATATAATCATTTAGAGACCACATAAATACCCATAAATAAGATCTTATCAGTGTTTCTCATATGCCCCACTTATGGCAGACCATTTACTAACCAGTGAATAAAAAAAATATATGTATATATAAAATAGCTTAAATATTAGTGCTAATGTTAGGATAGAGATACATATGATCGCAGCTTAAAATACTAAAATCATAATCAAATAATAATGAAATATTTTCTTTTAGAGAGAAGATTAATATTTAGATTTCACTATAAATGATTATACTGAATAAATACCGAATAATTACATTAACATTTTTGCTGTATGTTTTTTAATGTACTAATTACAAGGAAAATGCTCTCTCGCTACCCATGAAAAATTCTTTATTAAAGAATAAGTTATAATGAGGTGAAAATTGGAAAATACTCGGTCAGATTTGTTGCCATTCAACCATAGATTAAATATTTATTTTGTAAATACTTTTCATGAAGTTTAAAGAATACCGATTTGCACAAACTACATCTTCATTGACTTCAAACTAATATACAATTCCATGCACCAATGTTAAGCACCTATGTAAAACAAGGGTAATAAATATAATAGACTAACTAAATTTTATAATTAAAATGGTAACTGAATTAATAGCACTGTAAATACTTTCTTAATCCAAAAGATTGCTTAAATAAATCAAAAAGTCACAGTTAGTGCAGCTCATACCAAAACTATCTAACATAGCTTCATATGTTCTTTAAATTAAAATCTTGGCATTGTGAACCATATTTGTTCCCTCTACTTGTAAAGGAAAAAAGAATATTGGAAACTGATTCTATGTGAACATACATTAATAAAAATAACCATGACTAAATAATTTTTAACTTCAGTTTATATTCATAATGAAGAAAAATAGCTGTTGATAAATGTGATATAATACTCATAATCATATTACTTAGCCTGTGCAAAGGGTTTAAACTCCATAATATTTAGCAATAATTTTAGAAATCCAAGTGAAGTATATGTAAGATGAGTTTGCCTGTGGGTAAAGGGAGAGGTGAGATGCACAGTGGCTAGTTTCTTTTGGCCTTAGGTCACTTTTCTAGCTTACGTCGGAAGTGCTACAGACAGCACATAGCTTCCACCAGCTACAATCGTTCTAGGTTATATTGCCTTTTATGCGTTGTCATGGTTAAAAACAGATATTTAAAATTGATTTGGTTAGATATTACATATTATACATTATGTAATGCATGTTCAAATTAAAAGAAAAGTGGTTTATGGATGACTTTTATACTTCAGTCGGTAAGTTACAAGTGCTGTGCTTCATTAACATATTTATACTTCATGATTGGCTCAGCGTGCTAGTTGTACTTGGCATTAATCCTACCTCTAATACATAAGTCTCTCTTCTTAACTACTTATTATTCTTTTCTTTCTTTCCCTCTTTTCTTATTCTTGGTTTCTTTCTACACCCATTATTATTGTTATTAGTTATGTTCAGCACATCTGTTAATTATATTACTTACTACTCTTAGCTTATGACACTTTATATCTACCTCTTTAATTTTGTTATTCAACTTACAACTTTAATTAATCATAAACACATTTTTCTTTATATTTTTTATATAACTTCAATATTTAAATAATTTCTATATTTGTACATGTAGCTATTTAGTTGATGCTCATATCTATATTATATACTTTTTGCAGTAAATATTACTATTTGCCCTTTATATTATTACATAAAGTTTCAATATTCTTATATTACATCATGCATTTTCTTCAATAATATTTATGTACCTACATTATCTGTTATCTTTTAAAATTTATTTATTCCCCTGTAATTTTATTTAATCTTTATGGTTGTTATCTTGTTTTTCAGCTCAGCCTGAAATTTTTGCCAAAATGTTGACACAAATAAATAAGTTTATACTTATTTGTGTTCTTTGCTTACTGCAGCCCTAATCATATTTTCTTATATAT
>NW_027107991.1:178491-216695 GCF_000696795.3 Halyomorpha halys | reverse complement strand
TATATATATATAATCTATGGTCAACTATCTACTCATCATTAAATAAAAAGAAAATAACAACAATAAAAAAATCATAATTCAAAGAGGTTTCCAATTGGGCCCCTGCAGTCAAAGTGTTTTTATAACAGTACTGCCATGACAGTAACTTTACTACCATAACATGTACTGCCAGCTACCACGTTATACCGAGCATGACAGTAAATGTTGGGATGATAACTATTACAGTTCAGCAATTGTAGTAATATAAAGCATCACCATGTAAACTGGTTAAAACAGGACATAACTTAGATGCCAACATGTGTACTATTAACTATTACGCAGGACCTAAGCAAAAGTACTACCACGACAACTACCATACAATTAATCTATGGTAGTGGCCATGGGCCAAACTAACCCCAAAACTACATTTGTTTCAAAAAATAAACATTCAACTAAAATTTATTCAAAGATTAATTTTTATTTAAAGCTATTAAATAATTTTTAACGACCAATATTTAAAAATTAAAATTATTTCATATCAGTTATCCCTTAGTTTTAAAAATAAAAATTCTTTTATAACAGTTAATCATTCATTAATTTAAAAAATAAAAACGATGCCATAACTGTTATTATGAAATTTATTTAAAAACAATAAATAATGGTTTTGGACCCTGCTGGTACAGGTTACATGCGATGTCAGGAGGGCTCTGTTGAGGACCCCTGGTATAGAGCAATACATCATGCATTAAATAAATAATATAACACAATCCTATGTAAATATTAAATATCAATACAGTTAAATAGTAAGCAAAAATAGTTTATAGGTGCCATGCAAAGCTACAAACCATACCACATCATGCCAAAAGCCATTCTTTTTATTTCTTCAAATCTAATGCAAAGAAAAAAAAATTATTAGTTGAATAAGTATAATATAATGAAATTGTCTGGACACACAAGTGCTAAGTTATTGTGATATTTAGATGTAAATACAAAAAAAGCAAACTAAAAATCTAAAAAAAAAACAAAAAATTAACCATTTCAGTATCAGATAACATTGTCAATTCTAAAAAAAAAAATGACTGAGTATATATGTGTGTGTGTGTGTGTGTGTGTGTGTGTGTATATATATGTATATATATATATATATATATATATATATATACACATCACTACAACTGCTAATAATATGATATATTATAACTAATACTTTTAAGTTTTTACTAACTTAAGAATGAAAACTAGCAGGAGGTGTTTGGTTCCTGATTTTTTCAATGGATGTATAACATGCCCTGAACTTCTCCTTCTTAACAAGTTATTTAGTTTATAATCAGAATGAATGCACTATTTAATTGGAAAATGTTGCCTATTGGGGTTAAGAATAATGAGTGTTTTTTTTTCACTGCTGAGTTCTTAGAATGTGTTTTTAACGTTAAAATTGAAAAGGGGGAAGATTATAAATAACTAGATACATTTTGGTTTCTTTTATCATATTTCACGAGCTTTGCTTTTGAAATTCATATTTACCAAGTTTAATCAATTCAATTGAACCAGTTACAGAGACTGTTAAATCGAATATCAAAAGATCAAGATTTCTTCTAAATCTGAAAATGTCATCAGGGTTTGTGAAATAATGAAAAATTTTCTTAGTTTAAGTATTTTCATTTATATATATATAATTAAACTCAGGATTGTCAAGTGAATCAGAGGTTGAAGTAATTCAGTTTTTGATATACCTCAAAACCAATAATAGTTCAGTTCAGTTTTGAGAAGTCATTGAACCTAGAATTAAATTGAAACCATTGAATATTATGGAGATTGGTCTCTAACTAGGATTAAAACAAAAAAAGAATTACACATATATGTATATGTATATATATATAATCTTTTATAATCACATATATATAAAAGAACTAAAACAGAGGTTTAATAATTCTATTACAAGTAAAACAGTCATTTAGGCAGTGTTTCTTCTACCATGAAATCACATTTTAAATAATTTGATCAGTATTTAAAATTCATTACTGTAATAACAATGTTATCTGAGGGTGCATATGTAATTATTATTTATTTTCATCATAACTTAGGGTGGTGGCTCGCTGATGATCTATTGAAGAGAGGTTTAAACATTGGTTAAATTTAGTCTCAATATTGTTTATTTTAATTTATTACTCTGTTATTAATCCAGTGAATTATTGTTTTTGGATTTTATTTTTCTATGGTTAAAATATTTTTTTTTTTTAAATTGTTTTCAAAAGCTATATTTTAATATTAAATCATTATTAGAATAATTTTATGATCTTATGATACTATTCATCTGAGTAGTAACAAAATTTTAAAAAAATTTAGTTCTTTTTGAGATATGTACATTAAATTAAAAAATTTAATTTCTTATCAAAAGTTAAATTATTTATTATTGGATTGGAAGAAGATAGTCTGGGTGGCGGGCAATAAAAGTACAAAATAGTAGAAAAAACTATTTAATGCTAATAAACGTTTTGCCCACTTTGCAGGGCTAAATGAAAATAAGATAAAAACATTGTAAGAAGTGACAGAACATTAAATATACAGAAAAAATGGGACAAAACGTTGATTAGCATTAAATAGTTTTCCTATTACTTTGTATCTTTATTGACTGCCAAATAGACTATCTTCCTACAGCCTACTTCATATGGTCAACAATCATCCTCCAATATTTATTATTATCTCATATTCTTTTTTTCCTGAAAATTATATTGAGGATTAGGAGTGATTTATATTTGGAGTCAATTTAGAATAAAGCAAATATAGTAATCAACGTGAGAATAAAAAAAACTATCTTTTTAAAAATTCTACAATAAATGAAAATATTACTAAATATCACAAATTAACACTTGCATATTTTTCACAAACTTTATAATTGAAATAAAATAAAATAATTAAACAATAGAAAAAGAGAAAAGGCAAAGCATAGAAGCAAGAAAGCTGAAGCGTAGTATGGGTATTGCAGTTTTGTCACGTACCGCTGTTCGATAGTGTCCTGGATGTGAACTCACTCTGAGGTTGCTGCCGTGAGGCCAAAGGATGAAGCCCTGACTGCATCGGATTAAAACCTCCACTCTGACCTCCTCCTGATGGACCATACAATCCACTGAGCATAGGTGGATAATCTTGTCCACCAGATTGTGTTCCTCCATAACGATTTCCAATTGATGATGATAACTAAAATTTGCAATATATCTTTTAAAAATTAAGATTTTTATGTAGAAATAAAAATTAACTGTCAGAATATAACTGGAAGATTCTAGACACGAAGATATCTCTTAGATACCAGCAAAAAATGTACAAGTCTATGTTTTACTAATTCAATCCCTGTTCAGAAAAAAAAAAAAAAAACGCATCACATATATGAAGTACATCGGTAGGTCTTATAAGACAAATCTCTAACATTTAGTACACAACTCCCAAACATCCTAAATGAAAAGGGAGATAGCATAACCAGAGCTAGAGAAGGTTATATTCAACAACAGCTGAGAAAGGTTATATTTTAACAGCTGTTCAGCAGGAAACTGAAAATGCTCAAAAAGGTCACAAAATCAAACAAATTACAAATATTAAAGTAAAGTAAATCAAAATGTACAGGGAAAGGTAATAAATATGGAATAACTGATAAGCAAACACTGAAGTTTGAAACATACAACACCAGAAACAAAACAAAACAATACAAAACACAAACTTATTAGTTTCGTGAAAGTTGTCCACAACCCTAAACATTACAGAATAAGAATATAAATTTATACTGAGTGTTATAACAGCAATAATGTTCATTATAAGTCTTACTTTCACACACTATCTTCCTCTTTTAGTCAGTCATTTCTCAAATCAACATCTTAAGCTACTATATCTTCAAATCCATCATAACTTGCTCATATAGAATATGGAAAAGGAGTGAAAAAAGGAATATTTACAATATTTTAATGGTGAGGAGTACTATATATTATTATGTTTCACAATTCTAATTATAGTAAAATTCTTAGGCATAGGAATCACGATTCTAAAAGAATGGATCTTACATTTTTCTTTGGTAGAGAATAGTGAAAACAATTGTAGGATGGCCAAGTTATTTTTTTTATGCTATTATTACAGGTCATACCAAATTAATAACCTATGTCACTTAACATTTTGATGCTTATTATATTTAGCTTTCAAATAGTATTAGTAAAATCATGAAGTAGTTTAATAAAATAAAATTCATAACATTTTAGCAATTTTTAAATTCCCTTAAAAGATAAAATATTGACCCATCAACAATCTGAAGTGGATAAAATTAGTTTTTTGCATTGTTTATAAAATTGTTGAAAAATTCCTCAAAAACAAATACATCAATATGATTCTAGGAAAGAGTTTAACACTGCATTAGAACAATAATCAAAAATATTAAATGTCTTTGCTTTTGATAAAGTTCTAGATATTAAAGAAAAGAGGACTGCCTCAAAGATTAAGATACTCCATATAATTTGAATATTATTAATATTAAGATGTAGTAGAAATTAACATTTAAGAAAAGTCAACAAATCCAAATAGCTTGGCTTTAGTTTTGAATATAACTTCCTTTTGCTCAATATTTTACTTCCTTTTTTTTTTCTGTATTTACTGATTCTGGGGTATATTTATTAATTGTTTAATTTGAATGCCTAAAACCAAATATTTGCTTTAACTATTCAGTATGTCAGTTTCACAGTTTCCTAATGACTTTGTTTAATATAACCTTTCTCAACTATGGTTATGTTACCTCCATTTTTCTGTAGTTAAAATATCCTGGAATGGGTAATGTAACCAATTGATGATGTCCTTATTCTGACTGTTGATGCAAGATGTGTTTTATTATGTCTACATAAAAGTGATAGACTGTTTTCTATCCTGAATATATTATTCAATAAATATTAACCATTCTACTTAAAATAGTTACCAAGTAAAAATATTGCAAATGAAGTAAGTTGGCCCAGAATCATACTAAAATAGCAGAAAAACTATTTTTAGTTTTTATAATTGAGGTTTTAACTAATAAATAGTTCTTCTGCAATTTTGTACCTATCTTTACTGCCATCTGGATTATCTTTCTAAAACCAATTACAAATAGTCAACTAATAATCTTCCCACAAAAAATTTAAATCCTCTGAAGAATGAATTTTGCTTATTCCCATTTATACAGTACATACATAGAGACATGTTAGGCATGGAGAAAGGACTTTGGCTCATAAGCAAGAATGAACTTAGGACAATAGATTTATTCATAAATCCTAGGAGAATCAAAAGTTGAATAATTTCGAAAACCACATACGTGTTGAGTTGGCAAATTCTAAAACAAAAAGGCTACCACTTGCAAACCATAAACAATAAAAATGTAATCCAAATATTAAGAAAGAAATATACAAAATTAAAATTTTTCAGAGGTAATCAAGCAATCATTCTTTTTTTATTTCATGATGTGTTAGGGATGGACTGAACCAATTCATAAATATTAATTATTGTAACAATTATGTAAATAAACTGTTAATGAAGATGTTTACTTTAACCAAAACTAAACATTTTCAATTTGATCCTAATCAAGCTGTTCATTGATTAGAATAGAAAGCTATCAATTTATTCAAAAATGAACAATGTTTAAAACAAAATATGTGACAAACATTAATCAATTAATGCCTACATATCAGGACATCGATTAAAATATTAAAAAACTCAATACTGCACAACTAACTGAAAATAGGGCAATCAAAATTTGAAAAAATAGAATGCTGCAGAAAACCAAATATTTCTATTAAGTTAATTTTAATTTCAAAAATAATTAAAATACCAAGACATTTAAAAGTATATTCCTTAAAAGAGAGAAAAGTAGAGGGGGAGAGAACAGTTACAATAAAACAGTAAGGGGGATAAAGTAAACAACATCAAATAGGCAAACCTTTAGGCAATATGTAAACACAGTAAGATGATTAAACTGAAAATAAAGTAACAAAATATTAAGGTAACAGAACTAACAAAATTTAAGGAGAAAGCTATAGCCACATTTACTACTCAAGTTGCCATGGCTACACTACTTTCTCTTCCACACCATCATGACAGCAGGTTGAATAAGTGAAATGAACTAGTGTAAAATTTTCTATAAAATATAAGCTACTAATAATTTAAACAACCATAGATAACACAATTATAGTAAAATTCAACCACATCAAAATTAAATAAATAATATTACAAACCTGTACAATAGCCGGATCACAAAGAAGCTGAGTTGGAGGTACAACGCTTATATCTTTAATATCGGTCGCCCTGAATAAAATGTAATCATATACTTGATTTTGAGCAGGTACTGGATGCGCTGTTTTTCTATCTTCAGTTCCAAATGATCGTACTAAAATGTAAATATAAAACATTGACTTTAACCAAATGTATACTATACCAAGTTATAACAGATTTGAAAAGTATAATATATTACTTAAAATATAATCAACCTAAAAAAAAAAAAAAAAAAAACTAATTAGATAACAATTGATTTATTTTTTAAAATCATTATGCAAATTGATAGAATGGATATTTATAAAACCTGTTTTATATGATATCAATCTTTTGATTTTGATATAAGAATCGACATATAAGTTGAACTGTTAATATTTAATGTCCTTCCTAAATATTATATCCAACTAATGCAAGTTTGATATGGCAATTAAAGCAGAGGGATTAAACATTGTACCTGACCTGCATGATTTGCATTGCAACAACAAACCTGATCAGTCATGATAATAAAGTAATATGACCCTTAACCAGTTAATAATATTTCAATTTTACAGGCAATATGGGATATCATATTAAAAATAACTTAATTGGTTTTTCCAAGACCTGGTCTAAGATCTAAAGGAAACGAGTAATGTGCTAAGCATGGGCAAAAATTTAATACCAAAGATAGGATTATTAGGCTTATAAAAAAAAATTATGAAGATTATATACGCATTTACGAATAGTTTTAAATTAACCATGAATAAAAAAGTAACTGCGTAGTTTTATGTCGATATGTAACTAGGCATGAATAATTCACTAAAATAACATCCCTACATAAATGAGGAAAGAAAAAAAATATCTGGAACTATTGGGTCAACTTACCATTAGCTAAAGCAATCGTACAATCTTGGGGATCGACTGTATACAATTTTCCTTCGTAACGAATATCGGCTTTAGAAATTAAACTAATCTTACTGCCCAGTTCGGGCATATCATTGGAACTCATTTTTAACAAACGGATTAACTGTAACACGAATTAGAAATCACCGATATTGACCGATTCACATCTCTAACTACAATGACACACTTGGATGTGGGAAAAATGGCGACTAACGGCGTTTCGTACAGAGCTCGCTAGTGTTGAATAATATTAATACTCTATTTGTTAAAAAAAATCAGTCTATTAATATTTAAGTAAGAAGTATATAACTGTTCATAATTTATGAATCCTCTCCACACAATTAAACTATTTTCGTGATTTTATACTGTTTGCCTTTTATCTTTTCATTTTCTTATATACTTTTCATATTCCTATCTAATCCCTTCATTTATGGTTGATTTTTTTAAATTTAAAAATAAAAACAATATTTTAGATGGAGATTAGTATTTTAAATTCAGAAATCAAATCATAAACTTCTGTTTTATATATTTGAAGGAAGACATTTTTTTTAACCCACATGGGTTTAAGTACAATCGTATCAAATAAAATATTTTTTTCAATCATAAAGGTGCTTGAATATTCTATTTTTAACTATTTCTAATAAATATTTATAATTTGGTTCTATCATGGTATTTTCTCTCCACACCATCTAAAATGGCTGCTGCTATAGGTCGGATATATGGCTCTAGACTTTTAAAAAATAACCCAGTTTCTAAGCACTTACAGGTAAGATGTTTTGTGTAATTACATGTTTGAATGGTCTTCGAACATTTATGCAAGAATTTTTCGTAAAAAATTTTTCACATGCAACCACTTTTTCACTCTCCAAAAAAATTTTTTTTGAACTTCCATTAATGTCTCATTGGACATTTCTCTATTATTGTTTTTAGATAGGCAGCTTTTCTACCACTAAATCATGGTCAAGGGGAAAGAAAGCAGTAAGTTTGTATAAATTTATTATTATTATATTAAACTTGATTTAATTCAAAGATTAACTTCATTTTTGTAATTAGTTGTATACCTCACTCGGTATTTTAACTGGAGGAACAGGCATGTTGATATATGCTCTCGAAAAAAGTCTTCAAGCAGGAGATCTTGAACTCCATCCTCCCAAACTTCCCTGGAGCCATAGCGGTTATTTTCAATCACTTGATCATGCAAGGTACATATATTGTAATTTTCCTTAATTGATGTTGGTTTATTAGTTTTTGATAATTGCATTTAATTACCTTTGTAGTATCCGACGAGGCTATGAAGTTTATAAAAATGTCTGTGCAGCCTGTCACAGCCTAAGATATGTTTGCTATCGAGACCTTGTAGGTGTTTCACACACTGAAGCTGAGGCTAAAGCAGAAGCCGAAGAACAAATTGTAACATTCATTTCTACTTTTTCATGTGTTAATGATTTGTCAGGTCAGTTTTTTTAAATGTTTATGATTTTAGGTTTTGGATGGTCCCAACGAAGTTGGTGAAATGTTCAACAGGCCAGGAAAACTTTCTGACCATATGCCTAGCCCTTATCCAAATGAAGAGGCCGCAAGAGCAGCTAATAATGGAGCATATCCTCCAGATCTTTCATATATAGTTCCTGGACGTCATGGAGAAGAAGTAAATAAACTTCATATAGTAGCCATGCATTCGATTATTTTGTATGAATTGGTATACTAACTGATATGATTTTCTTATTTTAGGATTACATCTTCCACTTATTAACTGGTTACTGGGATGCTCCTGCAGGTTTGGTTTTAAGGGAAGGCCAATACTTTAACCCTTATTTTCCTGGAGGAGCCATAAGTATGGCTCAAGCCTTATACAATGAGGTAATGTTGATCTATTACAATAGTATAATAGTATTTTTTGTCTTCTCCAACATTTCTCATCACGTATTTCACATTAATGGATAAAAAGTTTAGGATTTGTTTTTTCAAAAATGTTTATTTCTTAGATATAAATTTATCTGTAGCATCTATTAAATCTATTCTGATTATATAATACCTTTCTTACCTTTTTTTCTAGTATTTAAGTTTTCATAGATTTTATATCAGCTTCTTAATTACTGTTGGTTTTGAATGTAAAAGTAAAAAAGCCATCAAGTTTTGTTTGAGCTCCCACTAAAGTATTTGTTTCTAAAGAAGCCCAAAAGTCAATAAGTAGGTCTAAACTTGATAACGAAAACTGTACAGTTTACCCATGTAATTAAATCTTCACACTCAGTCCAGTATAGGGTTAAACTTCTGGGATAACATCCTTACTACGACTTGTTGAAGTTTATGTGAAAATAAATCTATTAAAAAACAAATGATAAGGTAAAATTCCAGATCATATGGTGGAGGGTCATATGTTTAATGGAATTCTTTAAGTTCTGAATTAAATATTTGTTTTCATAAATAAAATAATTAAATAAACTTTACTGTTATAAACTTAAGATTTTCAGCATTAAAAATTTTATTAATACTAAGAGATGGGGGTTGTTAAATAAAATAATTTTATATATTTTTTGTTGTAAATATTCAACATTAAAAATTCAAGAAAGATAATTCTAAAAAAAAATCATTTATTATTAAAATGTTTTGCTATTGGAATAACAGAATTAATTTACTTGTATGTACTAAATGAGATAATTACCTTAGACACCATTTTTTCCTCGGCATATATAATCTAACCTAACATCTTTGTTTTCTGGTGTAGCACCCTATATTTACGCTAATGCTAGCCCATTTTGTCTTATTTTTATTTAGTTTTTCTACAATTCCTATGCATTAAAAAGAAAAATTAAATACAATTTTTATTAGATATATATGCTGTGAATTAAATTTCCTCTTTATTTATTTATAATCTTTAAATTTCTTTCTTGAGACTGGTAAATTTTTTACTAAATAATTAAAAAACACTATCCAAATTATAGTCTCAAAACATTTATTTCATTTACACGTCCAACGTTTCGGCCAATCCGGCCATCTTCAGGGACAATCTTAATTTACTATGAGACATATCATTTAACTATTTTAAAAAAACTCCATACAGGCTATTCTGCCCAGGTCAAAACTTTATATCTAATATGTCAAAAATACATTAAAAATCACAGTCAAATTCTTTATCTTTTACCACTCTTTATACACTTTTATTATAACCTCACTTTATGTTTTCTAGAAAATTGGGGATAAATCAGATAGTATAGGGTAACATTTTAGAACAAATAAATGTTCTAAAAATGCTGTCTAATTTTTCATTAAATATTTTTGTAAATTTTTAGAGGATTTATCTTGTCACAAAGCTACTAATCCACAATACAACCATACAAACCACGCCAACTTTGCGTGGATATTTCTATTCACATTCAGATCAAGTTTTTAAATAAGAGTCTGTTTTGAATGTTCTATCATGATAGCAGAGTGTTTTAAGTGTATATCTTGTACTATTTTGGGTAGTATTTATGAGGTTTTTTATTTCATAATTTACACAAATTTTTGACAGCCATTAACATTTAATATCTTCACTACTTTCAATAGTGGCACAATCCTCACTTGGCCTTGTATTAAACATTTAAATTTGTAATACTCATTTAAGTTATGAACTTAGTTATTTAACTATGAAAATATTAGTGATTAAATTCTTTATTTTCTCCCTAGTTCTCAATGTTGAATTGAATTGTATTCAGTACTTGTTAAAAATAATATCCTCCCTTTGATAATTTTTGATCTATTAAGAAAGCATTGTTATCATAAAATAATTAAAACCAAATAATTTTATTTATTTATTTTAAAAGAAGCCATAAATATGTTAAAATAGTGTTTGTTATCTAATCTTAATCTTTCAAGTAAACATTTCCTCTTGAAAAAAATCTCAACATTTTAATTGATTTCACTGTAGGTTGATCTCTGTTAATGAGAGCTTAGTTACTTCTATATAAACGGGTGTGAACCCAAGTAAAAATTTTGTGAATGTTATATTTTTTTATCTACTAGTGCCTGGACCAAATTAATGCTTCAGTATTGACAAAATCGTGATATTTACTTGCATTGATATTTTCACAATTTTTCAATACTGATGCATAAATTTGACCTAGGCATTGAAATGAAATAAACTACTTATTCACAACATTGTCACTTTTACTTTACTACTTGACTACACATCCATTACTCAATTGAAGGCAAAGTAGGTTCCAAAGGTAATAAAAAAAAGCTACAAAGTCATTCCACCAATGTTTTATTTTTATATTTAAAAAAATTACTTAGAAGAAAAGAACTTATTCACTTAACACATTTCATCGAAAACTTTCATCTTATCTTGTAAATATAATGGTTAATAGCATTTCATTGCCCAAGTTCTTTATCTCCCCCGTCCCAGGAATGAAATATATTTTTGTACTATTCATCACCATTATCTGATTTCATTCATACCTTGTTTTCTTGTCAAATCATATGTTTGTTATAGAAAAAAAAAACTTTTTCTATAACATTATAAGTAAATTAGCTCAGATAAAATTCATTAATGGCATTAGTTGCCATGATATTTATGCTGGCCATTATTGTGTGTATTACTTCACTTATTGTCTGAAAGAAGTTGATTCAGCCCTGTTAAAGAGCTTAACTCCTTTTTAAAATTCTCTTTAGGTTCATAGGAAGTGATAAGATCCGTAATTTCCTACCTAGTAGCGTAGCAGTTCTTAAAGTGGGGTCCACAGAGTCCCCTAGGGGACTGCAAAACAAAAGCATATTTATTTATATTGTATATCTGACAGAACTACGTCCCCTAGGGAACTGCAAAACAAAAGCATATTTATTTATATTGTATATCTGACAGAACTACGTTGTTACCTCAGTCAGCTTTTTCTACTCCTCTCACTATAAATACAAAATCTCGAAATAGATTATAGAGGATAAATAACATGAGAGTTGCACTGACCAAACCTAATTTTGAAGAACTAGTTCAGGCAAAACACAAGCATCCATCCCATTAATATTGCTATTTAAATTTAACGATTATATAACATGTAATATTTTCAGAACACATAACTGTTTGTAAAAATGATGTTTTATTCACTATGCTTTTCTTTTTTTATTAAAGGGGTCCATGAGCTGTCAAACAATTTTTAAAGGGATAACCCCCCCTATGCAGGAAATTTTAAGAAGTTTGAGACCCACCGGTATACCCTTTATAATCCAATAAATTGGGGCAGACTATTTCTTACATTATCAAATATTCTGAGGGTCTCATTTATAGAATACAGAATAGGGAATTAAAAAAGTGTTAGTTCCCCTCTAAACCCCGTTTTTATTTGAGTTTAATCATACCCAGGTCACCCCAAATAACTACTGAAAATAGTGCTATTCATCTAGATTTAAAAAAAAACAACAAGTTTTCACTTAATTTTCTTCTGTTAAGTAAAAAATGTGTTTTATAAAATATTGTGCTATTGAAATTTCTAATTGAGTCTTATTTTAATAGTTCTTCTAGACTGTTTATTTCAACTCGGGTTATTTATGTGATTGTTTCAGTTATGAAAAACTTTATTTAATGTTCCAGTAAAACATTGATTTACTAGAGTGTGTGTATCAAATTAAAAACAGTTGTTAAATAATCTAAGTAACCAAACAGTCATGGATCTTTTAGTTTTGTTCCAGTATGTATGCTATATAATAATAAGTCTGTTGAGATCTCTGAAATACATCTTCCACTTTTAATTTTAAAAGATTGTTTTTATGTGTTCGATGTTATCGTACATTTTAATATCATCCAATATAACTAATTATTTAAAAGAAGTTAATAGGAATTAGTATAACAACATTTTCTGATATCAATTTTTTCCTCCTTTAAATTCATGATGAGATCCTAAAACCCTGACTATCATGAGAAAAATTAATGGGATAAACTGTTCTAATACATCAAACATTCCATTTCTTTATTTGTAACCATCATTTAAGAAATTATTCCCCATCTTCTAAGCTTGAATTATATATATTTATTTATAAAAAAAAAAACCTCATTCTCTTACCTCTCAGATCTGGGTTTGAGCCGGAGTAAGGAAAATATTAATAAATAAGTTGGGCTTTTTTTTTTTTTTTTTTACTTTATCATATTTATTTCTATGTTGAGAATGTTTTTACTTATCTAGCCATCCTTATAAGTGTGACAACCTTATTTTATCAATAATTTTTGTGGTTAAGTCATACTTGTATATTCCCATAAGAAATAATGTATTAGAAGATGGCTTCATCAGCTAAAATAAAATAATAATGTTAAAATAAAAAGAAATGTGATGAAGTAAAAAATTTGCCCAACTTAATTTGATAGATTAAGCTTCCTTTACCTTAAATTAAAATTAAAAAATCATCTTCTGTTAGCCAGGGATGGACGCAAGTTGGGAACCTTCCTGGAGACACCTAACCTCTCTAAGCCGAGGCATGTTTTTTAGTGCTATGAACTATTGGTTCAGTGTAATTCTGGCTCGACTGCCATCTATTGATTACCTTTGGCCCTCCCTTGGTCGACTGTTGTACAATTTTTTTTTTTCAACTGGCCTTGAACCCCTGTCCGCCCAAACTCCCATTTTATAAATTATACAACTGTTCCTTTAATTGTACTACCCGTTGCTCTAGTTGTATAACTGTAATTTACTTGTATTCTGTAGTCCAGATTGTATTATTTTTTTTCAATTTAGTGTTAGCAGGAAAATAAATAACTCTAGGTTAAAGCATTTTACCTTGTACTTGTATGGTGATCATATCTAAAATTAAATATTACAAGGTGATCACTTAAAACTTATTTATATAAAGTAGAGAGATAAGGAAAATGATAATGATTATGATTAAAATATCAAAGAAGTATTTATAAAAAAAAAAATTAATTTGTTTTAATTTTTTGGGTTCATTATAAAATTAAATACCCAACCTCCTTAATTCAAATTTAAGCTACTTTCAACCCGAGAATTTTTACAACGAATACACTGCCACTCTTGCCTCCAAAATAGTATTTAATTTAAGCATATTACTTGATCTTCAATTTCATCATTCTAGGAATAGGAGTAGGGTTAATCTTTTGGCCTATATTGTTGGCATCTCTCCTAAGAGCCATAGAGGTAGGTTCAGTGGTTAAGGTTTGGTGTGGAATCTGTTAGGTTATTTAAGTACACTTTAAGTGCTCCCAAAGCTAAATGGCTACATTACAGCAAATAAATTATTAACCTTCAGTTTTTCATTAATAAATCATATACTTACTTGTTATCTTGAAGTAAACATTACTAAGAAATTGTATTAGAAACTATAGTCGAGTAATAGTTGTACTATTCAATGAGAAAGTCTATAATATTTCATATTTTTTAGAAATCTGATAAGTTCTTATTTATCATTATTAATACTTGACATTAATTGATTAATTTATTTGTTGCTAACTTGAAAATTTGATAATGAATGTGAATGTAATGTATTCATTACTAATTATGTATGAATTTTTTGGGGTTAGATTATCGAATACACTGATGGAACTCCAGCAACTCAAAGTCAATTAGCCAAGGATGTTGCAACTTTCCTCAAATGGACCTCAGAGCCTGAGCATGATACACGAAAACAAATGGCCATAAAGGTACGTTTATATAAATCAATTCATTCTGATTTTCATTCAAGGTTTTTATTTGTTCTAAAAAAAATTTATAAATTCGAATGCGATCTCACAAGGAGTAATTTATTTTAAATTTTTCATGAACTTTCAAAATAAAGTATTCAATGGATCTAAGACCTAATAAATATAAGGTGAATATAACTGTGGATGGGCATCCTGAACACAGCAAGTGAGAGGTGTGCAGCATATGATTTATGTTTCCTTGGGGGTTGGAATGCTCTCTACAGTTGTGTTTCTCTTCTGTACTGGAGGGCTGCAAAAGAATTTTAAAACACGCTTAAACATTATGATCAGAATAGAGATAACTTGTAAAGTTTTGATCAGGTATTTCTAAAAGAAAATTTGAATTATGCGAATTAAGGGGTTTCTTTTTATTACTTTTTCACCAGATGTACACATTCAAAATGAGCTACTACAATTTAATGTTCTCTGAAAGAGGAGAGGAGAAATTCAATGAATATTGTAATCTTACATAAGTAGAAATTTATTCGTTATATTATAGGTCAGTAACCATCTACCTGACATGTTTTATTATCTCTGTTACTGTTCATAAAGTGGTTTTGTTTGAATACGATCTAATTATAAAAATTTTAATTAATTTTATTTGTTAACGTCAATCCAAATTTTTAAAAATATCAGTCAATTAGTCGGATCACCTCTCTAACAGCCTCTTTATGTTAGAAAAAGGTATAAGGATGATACACACCTCTTGATAAATCATCCTTATGCATTTTTATCCATATTTATGAAATTATCCTTGAAAAAAGCTACTAAACTCTCACAGTAGACACAAATTTTGGAACCATTTTTAGCCTACAATTAGTAGCACAAAGCCTTACTTAAATTTTTAAAAACATTTGATTATTATTGTATTTTTCATATAAAGCAGGCAGAATTTGAAGTTCTCTCATGGCTAACATGTTTTGAAATATAAATCTTTCCATGTTTACATATCCAAACAGTTTCTTACTATACTTAACATGAATTAATTTTTAATTAAATAAATTCAAATTTTCATCTGTTGTTACTTCCTTTTGGAAGTAGAGTAGCGCAGTGAGCCATTCTAGCCACTGTGTCGCTAACTCCTGGGCCTGGGTTCAAATCTATAATTATATATTCGGTTACTGTATCCATGAGTCTACCCTCCTACATTCAGCCTCTAAAGAGGATATATATTATTAATTAGGGAAAAACCTGGTGGCTGAGAATAATAAAATACAAATCACCATGTACAACCAATATTCAAGAAACAGTTCTTATTAAGTAGTGAACCCCTTACCCTTCATAAGTTTTAGTGGCACAGATTTTATTATTTCCTTTTAATATGTTGGTTGCATCCTTGTTTTATGAAAATGTTTATTTTTATACAAAATATATCCTATTTTATAACAATCATTATGACTCCAGAGAAAGTGAAAATAATTAAACTTAGTTAAATTTTTAAAACAATACCATTTTCATTAAGTAATTAAGATTAAATATTTTCATCCAAAAAATATATATGTATGCATAATACAAAATCAATTCTTGACAGCTCAAAACATCAAGGAAATAAGAAATCACTTTTTTGCACATAGATATTGTTTTGTCTGGAAAAACCTGAATTAAACGAAATTTATTTTTATTGAAAAGAAGGTTTAATGTTTTCTACAATAAATTTTGAGTTATCCTTTTGTTTTATATATTTTCTCTTGAGATTCTCTAACAAGATTAGTGGAAAAAAACTGTTATTAAGAGTCGATTGTACAATACCATAATAACATGATAAATAAATTTCTTGATTTAAAGAGATTTATTTGTTGGTCACCTGTTCTTCTTGTTTGTTTGTGGGCTGTTATCACAAAATGTTTTATCATTTTTACATTTAACTTCAGAATGTAATATATTATTTTAACTGCACAAATCTTTTTTGTCCATAGGTAATTTTTATATTTTCAATCTTCATCTCAGCTGCCGTATACTGGAAAAGACACAAGTGGAGCACCCTCAAGAGCAGGAAAATTGTCTTTAGACCACCATCATCATCTCCTCCAAAATTGTGAACATAGGTACTATGTAGGAAATTTTATTTATTACAATTTTTTATGATGTTGAGTGGCCCGTGAAAGTAGTTAACTTTTATTCTCATTCTCATTCGACTACTCAAAATTAGATCGACTAGAGAACAAGATTGTTTATACATTGTGTAAATAAATTGTTTATTTAAATATCCCATCACGTATTTATGACCTACCTTGCTGCATTTCGCTCCAATTTACTGCCAGTGTTTGTCTAAAATATGATATTAATTTGTACATGCTGTTAATTAAATGTCGGGCTTAGGAAGGCATTTATGTAATTATTGTATATTAATTGACACCCACAAAAAAAAACTGTATATTTTAGTTTATGTTTAATTTAATATGAAAGCTTTGTTATGTAAATATGACCTTGTTAATTATTGTAATAAACACTAAAATGATGTATAAACTGATATTGTATTTTAAATAAACACATATCTTCATTGAGAAATTCTAGTAGAATATAAATCATAGTTATAACACGATTTTTACATTTGTTTCTAGTGACAATTAATTATCTTTATATTATAGTATTATTATAAATTCATATTCTTACAAAAATTCAACCCGGACAATCATATCTTAAAATTTAAATGCAGTACGAACTTATAAAAAGGTGAGAAGGCGCTTGCTTCTTCATTCCATCTCCTGGATAACAAATAAGAATTACTCCAAAAGAAAAAACAAATAAAAATTAAAAAAAAAAGAAAATGAAAATCATTCCATTTAAACGAAAATACCTTATAAACTGGAAGTATTTATCACTTTGATTTCACTTGAGGGACTTTATCAGGAAATAGACCTAAAAGAATCATTTGCTATGTTAATGATTTTTCTTTCTTTTAAAATAAGTACAAAAATAATAACAAAAACCACTTTATTTCTTATGTACTATTTTTAATTAAAAGATAAGAAAATGAATTAGTCAATAAAAAGAAAAGAAAGGTGTAATAATTTATACAGAAAAGCTAGATGGTATAAACTTGTTTAATCGACAAATAATAAAGTCAAAAGACACTAAGCTTTTTTTTTTTATTCATGGTTTCATTAACTCTGATGTTTGATAAAATGAAAATTAATTAAAAAGAAATTGGGTAACAGTAAGTTCATGGGGGAATTAATCATAATTTTTTTGTTTATGATACAAAACCTAAACTGAATCAACAATCAATTATAATTACTATAACAACATGAAATAATGGTAAGTAAAATACTTCCTACATACTTTTTTTTTTAATTTTGCCAAACAATCCTTGATGAAATAAATAAAAAATAAAGTAAGCTTTTGGCTGAAATAGAAACATACGTAACTATCTATAAAACTAGAATATTTTGACGATTATAAATGAACAGTGTTTCGTTTCTACCTGCACTATCGAGCAGTTTATCTAAATTGTCGCATTTTAATTTTTTTTACTTTAAATATTTTATATATACACAGAATCTTAATATATTGAAATGATGCTTGAAATGGCTTTTAAAGCATCAGAAGAATAAAAATTGAATTTAAAGCATTCTCAATGAGAACACGCTGCCATAATCTATCATTAATAAATAGGATATAACATGTAATTATTGGAACAAGCTATAAATAATAAGTATCAACATCGAAGAATTTTCTTCTCTTGCCCCTTTATAAGGAATAAAAAAGTAATATAATCATTAAAACTTTTTAATTGTTAAAATGAATAGCAATTAAGTTTATATAAAATCTTTGCCCAACATGATTTAGCTATTATACATAGATGATAAGTCAAATAGCTATTATTACGACAACAGCAAGGATGTCTAGGAAAGGGGCAAAGGAAGAATTAAGAAAAAAAAAGCAAAGTGATGGTACAAAGATAGTGGGAAGAAAGGAGGGATGTTTCAAAACGCACTCCCTTCAGGTGGCTGTGTAAGTTTCAAGTTGTCTTTAAGGGTCATAAGTCTTCGCAGTTCTTGAAGCAGTGACTTGATAGTATATTCTCGCTGCCATCTTGCTAATAGAGGAACTGCTTTTTGGTCTACCTGTACAACAAATATAAATAAACTTATTAGGATAAACGATAACAAAGCAATAATTAATGAGGTTCAATATAGTGGATCAATTCAATTGAAATATAAACCTTTGGAAGAACAAACTAAGACAGGTAAAATTGATATAAGATAATTGATTTAAAAAAAAAGAAAATTGCACATCAATAAGTCATTTTTAAATAAAATCCTTATTAACTTCTCCTTACACACATAACTTACTTGCTCATCACTTATTACCTATTTAATGGAAGATTATTGATTGACCGTGTGTATAGATGAATGGAATATGGTCTGGGTGTGGTAAAAAAAAAAAAAACTCAAATAGTAGATAATTATACTATTTTATTGAGCCAACGTTTCGCCCCACGTTGCAGGGCTTCGTCAGGGCTAAAAAAGATACAAACACTATAGTTACAAAAAAGAAAAAACATAAGTGTAAAATAACAGGGGTATAAAATGAAAAAAAAGATATAATAAGAAAAATTAAAGGTTGTAAATAGTAAATGAAAAGGGTAATAGTAACAGATAGATAAGAGAAGAAATATTAAAGAAAGTATATTAAAGAAACTTTCTTTAATATTTCTTCTCTTATCTATCTGTTACTATTAACCTTTTCATTTACTATTTACAACCTTTAATTTTTCTTATTATATCTTATTTTTCATTTTATACCCCTGTTATTTTACACTTATGTTTTTTCTTTTTTGTAACTATAGGGTTTGTATCTTTTTAAGCCCTGCAACGTGGGGTGAAACATTGGCTCAATAAAATAGTATAATTATCTACTATTTGAGTTGTTTTTTTTACCGCACCCAGACCATATTCCATTCATTACCTATTTAAGTTTTACTACTTATCCCTTTTGTCTCTTATAACTTGATATTTACCTTCTTTATCTTGTTATCTTTACTTATATATTTTCATACTATTCACTATATACATTACATATATCTAGTATATCATTCACTTTCACAAATTTCTCATTATGTTAATTTCAATGTTTCATGGTGTAAACGAGTGAACTGTTTTTTTTTTTCCCATTCATTTTCTAACATTTTCACTGTTTGTTATCTTCTTGGATAATTTTTTTTTATTCCAGTAAGATAGTAACATTACCATTTTAAATTACAATTTGTTATCTTCCTAAATTCTTGTTATGTTTTTATTGTAGTATAGTCATTATCTTGTTTTGTACTTGTTCTGAAATTTAAGCCGAAAGCTTGGTACAAATAAAATAATTTTGTGTTCTCTACTTCATTGACCATACACCACCCCTACCATCTCACTTAAAAAAAATTGCTTATAAATATAGAAAAATACCATTGTTAAAGCCCTTCTGCTTACTATACTCAAAATTGTTGGTTTAAGGGAAGGAACTCAGTAATTTTATGGACTTGGTAGACGATTAATTTCCCTCTATCAAAACCATTAAGGCATTGATTGCAAAAAAACACTTGATTGGCTTAGTTTTGGGTAAAATATTTTCTTAACTATAATTTTAGAAATTATTATTATTTTAAGGATTCCTTACCGAGGTACTAATGGAAGAGACGTTTTGATATAATTGTACTATACACACAAAGGGCCTAGTTATTTTAGGTGAATTCTAAAAATTTTAAGCAAATGAATCAGTAATAAATAGCAATTAATCAAATAACAAAATTTTAAAAATAGCTTTTCCATAATATATATCACAGAAGAGGTCATCCAAGTCAATTCTAAATGAGGAAATGCATTAAGATAATTGCTGCACTCCTAGCATAAAAATTGGGCGATATCTCAGTCTATAAAAATAGTATCTCACAAAACCTGGTTTATCAAGGTCAATAAATTAATTCTAGCCAATCTTGGCACTAAAACTTGTAGAGAATCAAGGCCTGTCGTTTTTTTACAGTGTAGAGGTGCAACTCTTCAACTGCATAAGTTCGAGATAGTCCGAGAATCCCTTAGTCCCATCCCATCGTAGTCTTAGTCTACACACTTTTTTCTTTAAAGGGGGTAATAGCCCATTCCTTTAAAAATAAACCTTATAGGAAGACTAGTTTTGAGGCAACAACATATAGCAAACCTAAGAGACTAACTTGTGACCTAGAATACCCAAACTCTGTATATACTGAGAACTCTACAACAGCTAACACAACTGGACCACTAGGAGGGTGGACTGAAAAGTTTCCGACCTAACAAAAAATACAAGAAATTATTCTATTTTTTAACATAGTCTCCATGTAACAATACACACTTCTCCCATCTCTGTAACCTGTCCAAAAAGTACTCAGCGTTTTTCTCTGCAAAATAATTGTTCACGAAGGTGATTGCCTCTTCATTTGACTAAAATCTCTGTCCTCCGAGCTCAATTATTAGATGAGGGAACAAAATGAAGTCGCTAAGGGCTAGATCTGGTGAGTAAGATTAAACTGGGGCTAGATCAAGCTGTAATTTATGGATTTTCGCCAGGCAACCACAGAGGTGTGGGACAGAGCATTGTCTTGGTGAAACAGGATTTTCTTTTTCTGCAAATGTGGCCGTTTTTCAGCAAAACTGTTTTTGGATGTCCCGAATGTTCTTCATCTCCCAAGCTCTTACGACCACATTTAAATTCAGATGCCCAAAATTAGCTAGAAAGCACTAACTTATTCATAGAAAATAATTAAAATTTATTTAAATTACATACTACATCCATAAAAAAAAAAAAAAAAATATGTGACAAAAGATTAATATTCCATAAATTTAAAGATAATTAAAATTATAAAAATTTAAACCACACTGATAAAAAAAATAAAGGAAAACAAGACACAAATTGAAAGATAAGCAAAAGTTCAAATACTCAGTAATTGTATTAAATTGATAAAATTTGATAATGAGAAGGACAAAAATAAAAAATGGCCAAAAAAATAATTGAAACAATTATTTTTATAACAATATATAATTTTTTAATCAAATTTAAGTTCTAAAAGTGCACATTCATATTTGTCTTCATTTATTTATCATTACTGCCTTTATCTCATATTTACCTTATTAATGACATAATTACTATGGGGTTTTTCAGTGACTAATATTAGCAATGACTAATGATTAAAAAACTTACCTAAAGGCATACCATGTATTAAAAGGGTAATATTACAACAAATCAAGAAAAAAATGACTTAAAGATGGCTGCCTACACCCTCAATCATGCCTTACAGAAAATTTGGAGGCTTCTAACTAGATTTTAACCTTTGTCTAATTTTTATTCAAACAAAACTAATTTTTGGTAAACCTCCAGAATGTTTCCTCTAAAGGCAGCTTAGCTACAAATGCTCAAGCATGCTTTTGATGTACGTAGTGTTCAAAGAGAAGGCGACTGATGAAATGAGGGATAAGTCGCCAGAGAACCTGAAAAACTTCCGAATGAATACCTGTATGGACCAGGAAAAGAAGCTCAGCAGGTCAAAACTGAGATAGGTAAAGAGAGAGAAGCAGCAGACAGACGGTCCATTTTACATTATGGACATCTCATTGATATTAGGATAATCCTTAATTGGAGAGCAGCTGCACAAACAGTGAACAATGATTTTCTAGATCTTCAAGGGTTTTTCTCAGAGTTAGAATTTGTAGCATAGTCTAAGGAGGGTTTGTAATGCTATTAGAATAAAAACAAGTAGTGACCTGGACTACTAAATCGAAGTAAACAGAAAGTGAAGCATTACTTATGGCTGACCACAACTACTACAAAACATAAAATTATGTTAAGCCTTCAATACATCACTAAGGGAATAAGAATGCTAGCCAGTAATGAATAATTTCTATCATATAAGGAGTAAGGTTTGAAATTCTGTGTAATATCTGGTCAGTAGATATAATAGCATAATCTCACATCTTTATTGACTGGTAATGTTACTGGGATTATAACAATAAATATTTGAATTATCTAAAAAAGTATTTCCCAAAGCGGGTGCTGCTAGTGCCACTTTCCAGCAACTTTGCACTGTATTTGAAACAAAAGGCATCATTAAGAAAACAAAATAAGAGGCAATTGAAAATTGTGACATATAAAGATATTTCAGTCCATGATTCATTTTAGGTTGAAAGATTGATGATATATAATTATTTCTAGTCTAGTTTAAATAAATATATTAGTATAAGTTCTTTAGCTTTTACACTTATGCTATCCTTCCTTTCCTTATGTTTGATGTTAATACCTAGGACATAGTGATGAACGAAGGGCTCTGAATCAAAAGTGATTGAAAACTTTTTCACAATAAAAAAAAAAACGAAAAAAAAAAAACCCTAAAAGTGAATGAAAATTAATTTCTGTCAACGGATTCTCATGTAAAATTGTTTGAAAAACTTTATATCTCCCTGGGGGTATATTTTGGCCAATATTATTAAAACTATCATTATTCGGAATATAATCATAACAAACTACTTTATGGCAAATATAATTAAAAGCTTTAAATTTAACCCTAATAGAATTCTCAACATTCAATATATAAGTAGAAACAATTAATAGGTTAACTTCGTTACTTCTGAAAACAAGAAATTCGATGCACTGCACTAAAATGGCATTGGACACCACAGTCAGGTAAAAATTGGTTTCCTTTAAAATCTAAGATGATATAAACATACTTGCTCTAGACCATAATTTATGCAATTTAATGCTTTGCCATTTAATTATTTGCATAGCTAAGCCACTAGTAATCCTATAAGAGTTATTGGCTAAAAAATTAAAAATACAAGACATACAATACAAGCTATACACATCCTCAGGGAGGTGTCATCTTTTTCAAACAGTTTTCCCCCAGAATCTATTGAAAAAAATTAGTTTATAATTACTTCTAGGCTATCTTTCCAAAAATAGTCATCGTTCTTTAACTAAAAGTATAAGGTCTATAAGAATTAAAATTTCCCAACCATATAAATCAACAATTTCGCATATTGAAAACACATTACTGCTTTGCTTGAATAGTGGCACAACTGTGTTAGAGGTATACTTCACAGATTATACAGTATACTAAAGTTAATTTTTAACAACTGTAATACTTTCAGGAAAGTCTGTATGACGGAATACTTCCAGTTCAAAATAAAAATACACGTTTTGTCAGATGCACCAAAATTCAAGCAAAGCAGGGTCATGAAAAAAAAAATTACTGAAAACTTACTTGGCCTGTAGTATTATTAACGCAAGTCATATTAATCCGAGTAATGAATCTTGCCGATGGAGCATCTTCTGGATATCTCTGTCCGCATTCTATCTTAACACTGTACATTCTGTTTTCATAGGGTGTCTGTGAAGAATACAAGAAATAAATTATATTAAAATTATTTATGTAAAATTTTATAAAAAAAAAAATTAATTAAAAAATTATTATGTAATACTGAACTGAATATTATTAGGGTACCAACTAAAACCTTATCTTGGAATTCCTTGACTTTTCCAAGTCATTTTTGGAAAAATTCCAGGCAATAAAAATGTAAATGTTTTTATAAAATTAACCACCAAAGCACTCTGTACCTAACTAGGAACATCTATCATAGAAATAAACAAAAACCTATTTTGCAAATTAAAGAAAACATTAACTTCATCAACAAACCAAATAAAAATTCAACCATTCACTGATATATTGCAATTTTTTATCTCATAATCTCCATTATCTTCCATCATACTCTTATCTCTACAAAACAATTCTTCTTACTCCATCAATTTAACCGACCTATTATTCCTGTAATGCCATACAGTTCTTTAAAAATTGAAATTATACTTAATCCTCTTTTCTTTCCAATAACTGTCTTTAAGTATCTATTTCTAAATCTAGTTATTGCTATTTATATATCCACCAAATCTTCATATTCTTTGTTACACTCAGTCTTTTCTTAGGGAATTTCCAATTTTCTTTATATTATTAATTTTTTAACATCTTATCTTCAAATGATACAAATTTATTTTACTCTTCAAAAATGTTGATTAAATATTTTCAGCTTAATTTCAAGACTATAGACCTATCCTTTATACAGAAATTTTATTTCTTCTTAGTCACGAATCAAATCAAATTCGTACTGTTACTAAGATTATTCAAGAGGATAATTTTTTTTCTGAAATTGTAATGATTAAATTGAGGGGTCAACATATATTCGGGGGTCAGCTTATATTTTGATTTGATTTAATATAATTCCATACCATAAAAAATTTAATGGTCCCTTGAAGGTTATATCATAACCAAATTAAATTAAAATCAGCTGTGTTTAGTATCCCATCATCGAAGTAGAAACAGAAATAAAATATGAAGTGATTTAAAAGACCTTAGTTTGGTCGAACTCTAATTATGTTAGTCGAATCCAAATATAAGTTGACCCCTCAATTTAATGAATTGAAATTTAGCTGAAAATATTTAATACACATTCTTGAAGAGTAAAAAAAATTTGCATGAAGACAAGAAGTAAATTAAAGATGTTTTCTGAAATCGTTTCCATTAAATTGAGAGGTCAACTGATATTTGGAATTGTTCGATATTGGATTTAACATAATTTGAGTTTGACTCAACTCAGGGCTTTTAAGTCACTTAATATTTTATTTCTGTTTCTACTTCGATGATGGAAGACTAAATACAGTTTATTATAATATAATTTGATTATAATAAACATCAGGAGACCATTTAGTTTTTTTTTTGTTATAGGAGTGTTCACTATAACCACTACATATAGCTTTTAGTGGACTAAGCTTCACATCCAATACAAGCCTAAGTATTTATGTGCTCAGTGAAATTATGATTATGCTCAAGTAATTTAAAAATCATTTTTCAAAGTTATTAAGGAAATTCAAAATTTTAACTTACTAAAAGTATATTTTCACATATCATCACTTAAAATAAAATTAGGAAAATTACATGGGTATCCTCTAAAACGATTATCGAGACGAGGTGTCTCAACAATGATTATTCTTTTAATAAATTTTTAAAGTATCAAAATCATATTATTGATTTTTTCGTTCTTATGAGACACCACAGCTAAGTTACCTACAAACAAAAATTATTAGCAATCTGTTTATGCCTGAACCAAATTTATGCTTCAGTATAACAAAATTGTGAAATTATCACAAATTATTAAAATAATTTCATAATTTTACCAATACTAAAGAGTAAATTTGGTTCAACCACAAATAGATAATAAAAAAATATTATTACTTGCACCCCTTTACTTATAACTTTCTGATATGATTTTCCAAGGGACCTGAGATTTTGTGAGTCAAACCCAATTGTTGCTTACAACCAGAATTATAAATGATTCATACTGTAAATGGAATCAAAGAACAAAACATGATGTAAATGGTTATTAGAAATAAGACTACTAACCTAAGTAGAAAAGTTTGATAAATAAGTTATAATTTTAAAGCTTTTTCATAATGCTTTAGTGGTATTAAGATACTATTTAACTACCTAGTACTTAACTTAAGCACATATTAGTAGTTTAATTATTACTACTAAATATTTTTTCTCTGAAATTTATATTCAAGTGGTGCATATCAAAAAGGATTTCTCAACTTCTTTCTAACTTTACACTGATCATAATCAAATATTTGATCCTTATATTCGATTTCATTGTTTTTTAATATAATTCCAACATAGGAAACATTTCAGTACCCCAGTCTGATATGCTTAAAATCACAAGAGAATGATGATATTGTTCCACAAGGAGCTGATCCGTCCTGTTCTCATGTATGCTTCAGGGAGGTAGACCCAAATGGAGTTCAGGAAGAATACAAACCTCATTTTTAAAAGATTCTCAGCAGAATTGGTGACCACTGGAGAAGAAGAAAGAATATGAAGTTATGTTAGATTTTAAGTACGGGAAAGCGAGAATTTTAAGAACTCTACTAAGCCAGATACTGGAAGCAACGGTACAAGACCTTAGCTTATACATACAAGCTTAGTGAGGAGACCAAGCTCCAAATCGGTCTTTAGCACCATGAATGCAAGAAAAATCTGATATGCCAGTCAGAACTTTTGGTTTTACACTTGAAGTTCACTAAATAAATGAAGTCCATACTGATATGAAGCAGCCATAATTAAAGATGAAGGTGCAATGTGAAATTTTAAGAGAAATAGGATAATAATAGAAAAATAGGAATCTCTTAACTACTCCTTCCTTAATAGCACATTGTTCAATTTTTCTAAACTTAAAATGTGGTAGTTTTCAGAAGTTAAAAATCGAGTTTTTCAGTCTAAAATAGGAAAAGAATAACATAGTTTATTCATCAACTTTATTCTTTGACTATGGATTCATTATCCAAACAGTATGCAAGCTTAGTTTCAAATAATAACTTTAATCCTTTATCTGGGAATGGTTTAAATTAAATTTTCTAGATTATAAAATACTTTTATCAAAGTGAGATTTATATTTAGCTAAACATTATTAATTTTAAAAAATAATAATAATTTACTACCATTTGGCACAATTACTTAATTGTTACACACTGGTTCATAATTTTCTACCAACTTTTTATTGTAAATAATATTCTGTGTAGCTCTAATTGCCAACCACACATTCATGAAAAAAACTGAATTTGCTGTTTTTGAATAATTTAAAGATTTAAGTAACAATGAAGTGTTTCTCCTGCTATAATAATTTTTTCAGCATTATGTTGATGGAATATCTATAACACGGGATGAGGTAAAATTAAAAAAAGAAAAGAAATTAAAGTACATCATTAATAATAAATCATATACAACAGACAAAAAAAAATGTAATATACTTAACTAATTTGTTTCATTTCTTAAAATTTAATTTATTATCATCAAATTCACAAAATCATCATAAATTTAATGTTTTCAATGCAAAATGGAGAATATTAAAAGTTTTTGTCCAGAAAATAAAGAAATAATTCAAGAAAATGGTGATATAATCTAAGAACTGTATTTAACAGTTGTAGTAGGATAGAAGAAAAGATAAACATCATTCCTAAATCTCTACAATGTTCCTGGCACATTTCTGTTAATCAGAAGCAATGATGCAATTTATCTTCCAAAATGGCCAATAATTTTTCATGAAAGTGTATAAAGAACAACGTTAGGTTTTAATATGGAACCATGAAGGCTGTTAACAGAAAAATGTTACAATTCATGAAAAATATTTTTACATTATATTGTGCAACCCCCATTAAGTCAAGGAAAAAAATTGCCCATGTTTTTTTTTGTCAACTCACTAATAGCGAAACAAACAATTTTTACAACAATCTAATCTAAATTTTAAATTTGTTCATCAAAATTTTTAGTTTAAAAAGAAAACAGGACACAATCCATGCATCATGCTTTATTTTCCATATTTAAATCCTCAGGCCCATTCAAACTAATAAATCAGACTATTTGCAACCAATTGAATACTTCTGTGTGTAGGTATTTCAATTTCAAAATGAAATCAAGAAGGTTACTTCTTATCAATACAAAGCAATTTTTCAACACAGAAAAAATGAACATTAATATTTAATACAGAGCTGCATACGAAATATTTGGTGGCATAGGAAACACTTTAGGTTAACAACTTGGATAGCACAACATAATCAAAGAAACATTGTGTATCAAAAACATGCACAGACTTTGGGCAGTGACTAATTTTAATACAATAAGCTAATACTTTATTTAATAATTGAAATTAATGAAAATATGTAATCATGCAAAGCTTAATCAGTTATAAAATTAGCTTTACGACAAACAAAATAAATGTAATAAAAGCAGCCTTACCCTTGGAGGCCCAATAATCATTCCCGTCCAATGAGTTAATGTCATATCATCATCATTTTCAAGACCCCAAGATATTGTACCATCGCCTCCACCTCTTTGTCCTTGTTCAAGTTCTTCCAAAAGCCTAAAGTTACGCGGGACCACTAAAAAAATTAGTTATATTTTTTGTTAGAAACTATAATAATGCAATAATGATAGAGAAAGAAGAAACCTTCATACTTTAAGTTTAATAAAGGTAAGTTATTTCATTATATTAATTCCTGAGTTAATTATCTGACTTACAATGGCTTTAAAAATACATCTAAATTGTCTATTCAGTAAAAGGAGTAAACAAGTAAATTTCTTATCAGAATGAATAGCTAAAAACCTCTCCATAAGATGGATTTGAAAATTTAATTATCAGGGGATTCAAGAACATGGTTGTGCCAGAGATTTCCATGTAATGATTTTTTAAACCTAATGTAATAATTGTTCCCAAATGATTGCAAATACATTAATAAAATATTTAAATAATAAGACTAATGATATTATAATTATAATCTTTTTAAAAACTAATTTTGCCAGTAGTTAACACAATTCGTGTTTTTGTTTTTGGAAATGTCTTATAACTGGTTTTGATTTATTATTAAAAAGATAAATATTATTACAAGATTTAAAACATACTTTGAACAAGTATTTTATAGACATAAAAGGACACAACCAAAACCAAAATTCTTCATAAAATTCAATGATAACCATATTTCAGTAAATTTACAGAAGAAGAAAATAATTGATTAAAGAAATATATAATTTCATGATGAGATATTTATGATACCAAAATTTCCACCTCTATTACTATTAGGGAAAATGTTTCTCGCATACATAAATTTTGCAATGATTGCTGTTTAATTAATCACTGAGTAGTGATTATCAAACAGGTTATTGTTGCAACAATCATGATTTAGTTACTTATAAATATAGCCATTCACCTTGATATAAAATATCACATAGATGTATGATGAATAAAAAGTTATGTAACGATAAAAATATTATTTTTTTTTTCAGAATAAATTTCCCCTTTTGGTCATCAATGATAGTTTAACAGTTCATGAAGTACAGTTTAATAACAGTTCATGAATGATGATTAGAAGAGCATAAATAAAGGTGTTTTTTTTTTTGTTTTTTAATATACAAGGACACCAATGATACATCATAACCATAATTTCAACAAAAACAGAATATATTTCTCGATTGTATCTGCATATTTAACCTGAAGACATTAAATGCATGCAAACAAGGATTTAATTCACTAATCACTAGATTGATATAAAAAATATAATCAATATTTCTACACATGCTTCAGCTATCTATTCTAATAATCAATTCTCAACATAGGTAATATACAATGATCAAATCCTAAATTAATAAAAAAAAACAAAAAAGACAGATAACTCCATAGCTAACCAAATGTTCTTTACATATTTTGTAATTTAAAGTATTTAAACATAGTGTAAAGAGAAGGTTCAAAAACATCCTCTGAAACCCTTCAGACCACTGATCCATGCAATATAGCGACTGATAATAAAGAAGTCACAAAAAAAAAAAAAAAAAGGAAAGGAAAGGATAACATATTAAAAACTATTGAAACACTAGAAATTCTAAAATCAAAGCAAATTTTTCTTGTCAATGATTGTTAAGGTATGATTTTTTTCATCAGTACTAAGGAAAATACAAACTACATTTAAGAACTAATAGTAGGTATTACTTTCATCAATTGAATATAATTAGATTAGGAGAGTAAAATAAGAAATTTTTTATATATGACTCAGTTTAAACTGATATAATAAAATAAGTTATCAATTGAAGGTTAGTTAACTTTAATTTTCGTTAAAGCATGCTTTAAGAAGAAAAGTTAGTAAATACTTTCCCTTTTTTCTAAATAAGTGGAAAATAGAGTTTAAAATAACTAAAAATATAAAATCAAATAGAGGAATCTAATGTTAATTCATTAAAATTAATAAAACTTCAGGTAAGAGATTAGCTATACTGCTTACACTTTAAAAAATTATAAAATCCTACTAAAGCTATCTATAAAGTGAATAAACTCTATGTGTTAGGATGATTTATACCTAAGCCTTCCAAGCACAAATATGTGAATGGTAAAAGATTACAATATACACAGCATTTAACCAATCATTAGAAAAAAAAAATAAATCAAGGTAGTTGAAATAGAGGATAATATCAAACCCATATGTGTAATCAAGGATTTTAGATTAAAGAGCAAGTTACTTGGAAAAAGTCAACAATTACATTAGTTTAATAGCACATAGAAACCTTCCGTTAAAACTGGTTAATAAAGAAATGAGATATATAATACAAAAAAAAATAACCATAGTCCTAATAAAACTCAATACATTAATATATACCACAACACTAAAACCACAAATGCAACGAACTCCAAGCTAAACCAGTTAAAGTACTTTATCAGGTTGCAATGCAAAAGAACATAGTAATCCTGTAAAACAAATAAAATAATTCTTTAACAAGAACTTACCTACACGTCCCGTAGGACTAGCCATGACACCGCCTGAAATTAAGGCACTAAACAACACTTAACTTACTTAATTTGATAAGCACATACAAATTTAATAAAAAGTCTTTGATTCTGTTTTAGTCTATCTATTTTCTATAATTCAATTATTAAAATACAAGCATTTAAAAAAACTGTAGACGCAACATGAAAAGAATGAAGAATAGATAGATATTCGAGCACAGCCTTCTACAGCTTGAAGGTTTGGAGATTACAAGGAAAAGTATTTTTAATTAACTACAATAATTATTAAATTGTAATTACTCAAGAAAATGTACCAGCAGTAATGGTAAATAAATTTAAAATAATGAAGGTTCAGGTTCATAAATTATTTAACTTAATGAATTATCTTCAATCGTATAGATTTAGTAATATAATTAACAAAAATGATAGGAATTGATAATTCCAGTTAAGTAATGATCTGCCATTCAAGACATTTCAGAATAATTATATCATAAAAACCCTACGACATAAGGTTTTGATCATGTTCTATTAACATATTTAAATAGAATATCAATAAACAAATTAACAAAATTCTGAATTGAATTCTATGAACACAAAATATTTACTAGTTCATAGGTTTTCTTGTGTAGAAACTTGACACATCAAGAGTATTTCACAACATTAAATTAATTTTTATATATCTCATAGTGATCTCGCTCTTATTATTGGAAAACTAAAAGGGATCTAAGTTACGAAATTTTTCCTCATTATGCCCCTTCATTAATAAGCAATATATATGTATATTGGAAAAATCGTGTGCCATCAAAATTATTGTTATACCTATTCAAACTAGAAATTATACTAGAAATTCAGAAGGTATTCAATTCATTCTTTAATATTTAACCAGTGATCCATTTTATGTTCAATGTACTGAGTTCCATAGATTTTGTTTGCTTTACATACAACTGCCTTATTTGATGAATAAGCTTCATTTATTAATTTATACTGCAGAAATCGATAACCGGTTGAATACCGGCCTGAACTGTCTACTACATCACTATGTTACTTACAAAGATGATAAGAGGTAGTTGTCTTAACATTTTAATATTATGTTTCTTCTCAAAATAAAGTTCTCGTAAATTCAAATGAATCCCTCTTTTTTTCTTCAAATGATGATTCAATCAATTAAATGATTCAAGCCTTAAGCTGTAAGACAATTGATTAAGTCTGCGTTACATTTCCGACCTTAGGGTGATTCCTGATTTGAATTTGATGTAAAAAAACATTAATCTGTTTGTTAAATCATGTAACTAATGATGATTTTATTTCTCGTCGATTTTGGTTTTGGTTTGTAACTTTTGATATAATTGCTTTTGGCTAATCTTCTCGGTAAAGAATCAAGCACCATTTCTAAACGACTAGTTTAAATTTGATGAAAATTTGCACAAATGTTTCCAAATTTTGATGAAGTTTGGTTCATTTTCCTACATATGCCCTAGGCTGTGTTAATCTTGGAGATACTAGACCAAAGTGTTTCTTCAACAATCTATTGGCACTGGTGAGTTGGAATAGTAAACCAAGACTTTTACTTCTTTAAAGGGAGGATGATATGCTAACCCCCTATCTATAGTCCGTTTCAAGAAACAACCAAAATTAATTTAATTAAGCATTCTCCCTTTGAAGAGGTTCTATAAGGTTTGTTCCAAGGATCGGTTTGACAGTCAGCAAACTGTCAGAAGTATGTGCAATACCGTTTTGGCGTTCCATGGAGACCAGCACCATTTTTCAGACTATTTGGATATCTGTTCCAAGGGACTGAATAACAAACTCGGAACCGTTTTCAAACTGTCAAAGTAGTACCTGCCTTTGAATAGCTTTCAAGGCCAAAGAAGTGGAACCCATCCAAAGAGATAATGCTAATCAACCTACAGTTCATAAGTTCTTGTTCCAGATTGCTTTCTCCTCGTGAAACTATAGGAGTTGCCTCCTTACACTTACCAGAATGAGAGTGTCAAGAAACTCCTTAAAAAAAAAATTGACAATGATGAGAAAGATGTCCTAAATAAAAAATATACTCGTTGCGCTACAACTTTGTAGTGTGTTGAAGCTGCTAGGGGACGTGAAGTCTTATTATTAGGCTATGTCTCAAAGCCGTCTTTTACGGATAATGTTCATTTAGCCCAGCCTAAAAAACAGCTAATAATGTACACAACGATTAATAAATAGGAATAATATTTTCTATTTATATATCTGCTGACTTATTATATATCTGCTCCTTGGTAGATCCCGGAAAACAAGTATCCTTTCACTGCCTTTCAGTCAGGAATCCCAAATAGTTTTCCTTCTACGGACCCGGATCTCTGACTATCCGAGAAAATCCCGGACCGATGGTAACCCTACTCATTTAGCATATATCCAAAGATAATGGTTGAGAGTTGTATCTATTTTTTCTTAAATAATATTTTCAATTTCCCTTTAAAGATTTAATTCCATATGCCAGTGTTTCCCAATCTATTTTTTTTTTTTGTAGCTCAATCATTTTGGTACTAGTATGAAAATGGTGGAACCTTTTTGCTAGAAGTAAGTAAATAGTGGAACCCCTACACTATAATTTGATACAAATAGAGTGTCAAATGCGGTTTTTTTAAAAAGAAAAAGCTTAGAAGGCTAGAATACCTATGCAAATGTGAAGAAAATCTGAGATGGTAAGGTTTAACACCGTGACGAGTTGGCGCGGAATGACCCATCCCTAAATTATTCTGCAGAAACATTGTTGATCCACTGTCTTATGCAGCCCCTTCTTGTTTTTCATATTATCCTTAACAGGAATCCCATTTCTGAGACTGTCATTCTACTAATATATCGTTTTGGGCCAGTCTAATGTTTTATCCTACTCAGGAAGGTGGGAACAATCATTTCTTTATTATTAGCGCTACTATTTCCTTTTTTCTGATTATACCACTGATCAGGTGACATCAAGTTAGTACGAAATATTTTTTTTTCCTGCTTCAAACCTGGCGTGAGGTGGAAGAACTATCTATTATATGCCCTTTACACTAAAAATCTTTGTTAGATCTTCAATTTGGCGCTGACGCCTTTCTGCTTTGACACCGTTGTAATATTAAGCCCAGAAGTATCTCCATTTGGGGATACACATCTATCGTATCTTTTACATCACACTTAACTTCGTTATTTTATCTGCTGGATGTTCCTATATCACAAATAAAGTCTAGATAAGAGATAAGAATTAGTTTTCTCTTTATTATATATCTTATTGCGAGCTTCTCAAATGATAATCGATATCTGTAGAATCGACACTACTTTGACATCTCTGCTCTTTGATAACTTTGATAATCATGTCAGTTCTTGATAAGACTAAATTGTAATTGATTTTGTAGTCTGATCGTTGTTACAAATACATATTTAAAACATATATAGATTTCTCAAAACACATTTCCGAAGTAATCAAAGAATTTTCAATATATATATATATATATATATATACATATATCTATTTTCCAATGGAGTCGGTAGATGAGAAAAGCGAAATAATTGTTCAGTACAGTGGTCCAATACAGATCATAAAATTTAACCGGCCTCAAAGGAAAAATGCAATAACTTCAGAGGCAAGTTTTGGAAATCATTTTAAAATAAATGTTTTTATAATTATAATTTTTACTCTTGTAATCTGTTAGTAATAAAAGCAATACCTGTAGCCTCCTATGAATGATTGATTAACTTAACTTATGATAGAAATGAGCTAAGGCACCACAAGGTTGTATTAGTTGATTTACATTTCCTGAATTAATGGTTCTAAACAGGTACTCACAAAAAAAATATAGAGGTACCCAAATGTGAAAACACAAGGTTTCTATGACAAATGAAATTTCTAAACTACCGCCCTGGAAAAACCTAAATTATTTATTATTCATTGCATTTATTAATTTGTAGGAAGATAGTCCGGGTGGCAATCAGTAGAGGTATCAAAATAGTAAAAGAAAACTACTTATTGTTAAACAATGTTTCGTCCCACCTTGCAGAGCTTCGTCAGGGCTAAATGAAAAACCAGATACAAACATTGTAAGAATTGACAAAATATTAAAATAAATAAAGTTTTGTCAATTCTTGGAATGTTTGTATCTTGTTTTTCATTTAGCCCTGACAAAACCCTGCAAAGAGGAGCGAAACATTGGTTAACAATAAATAGTTTTCTTTTACTATTTTGATACCTCTATTGACTGTCATCCGGACTATCTTCTTACAATCTTCCTGTATGGATTTATTAGATTTATAGTGTTGCATAATTTGTTTATTTTATATTTGTAGGGTTATTATATTATAAGAAAGGCTTTGCAAAGTGCTGCAGAAAATAATGATGTAAAAATTTCATTTGTCACTGGAGTTGGTGACTATTTCAGTAGTGGAAATGATTTTGGCCAATCATCAATTGCTGATGAAGATATAGATATTACAATACGAAATAGGCTTGCTCCTGTCAGGTGGTTATTTAAATATTTTTGAAGATTGATGTTTTTACTTGTTTATTTTTCTAATTAATGGTTTATGGTTCACATATTTCAGGGAGATTCTGCGGTGTTTAATTGATTATCCAAAAATTTTAATAGCTTTTGTAAATGGACCTGCTATTGGAATAGCTGTAACCATGTTGCCTCTTTTTGATCTGGTTTATGCCTCAGAAAATGTAAGATGTTTTATAAAATAAAAAATAAATTATAAAAATTTAATATTATTAGAATTTTAACTTGTAGGCCACATTCCGAACTCCATTTTCATCACTTGGAATCACTGCTGAGGGGTGTTCAACATATACATTCTCACGTTGCCTGGGAAAATCATTGGTAATTTTATAAATTTGTAATTCTTGCTCCTATTATTTAGCATTATTATAATTATGCTTGTTTTAGGCTGCAAAAATGCTATATTTTAATTACACAATGACTGCTAAAGAAGCAAAGGATAGTGGTTTTGTAGCTGATGTTATAAGTAATAAAGATCTGCCTAAGTTTATGAATAAATTACAAACATTTGGAGAATTGCCATTGAAGGTATTATATATTTATATTTTCCCCCTTATTCTAGTTTAGTTCAAAGAAGGACCTATATTTTCAGTGCATTTAGCTTGAGTATTATAGAGCAAAATTCTGTTAATTTACAGTTTTATAAGTATAACGATTATGAAGTATAAATAGGTTTAAGTTACGACATCAGAGTTCCTATATCATCTGGTATAACACTGGTACAATCAGTTTGGGTCAGGATATGGATATTATATTTATCTGTGCTAATGTTTTTTTTCATTTAATCTTATTTATTTGTACTGTGGAGAATATGTATGTATTTTTTTATATCACTTCAAAAACTTTATACCAATTTTTATGACCTTCCTTGTTCTTTCCCCTTCACTTCATAATTATTCAAATTTTAGTTATTCAATATGTCCCTTATATACTATTTATTTCAATGTAGTAGAGTATCATTTATTTAACTGTCAATTCATTGGGTGCTGATATTATAACCTATGAAAAAATTACATTTTGTAAATGATTATTCAAGGTCACATTTAGCACAGTAAAACCTTTACATTTATATGAAATATTGTACTATTCAGGTCTGTGGTTATACTTACAAATTATGTATTTTTAAAGTTTTTTTTTTACTATTTTCAGCTGTCTAAAACAATGTTGTTTTAACATCAAAGACAGACCCAAGATCAAATATTTTCACTGAGGACAATTATAGAAAAGGTTTGGGATTGAGATAAAAGTGTCTATTTAACTTTCTTGGATCTACAAGTTGCTTTTGACTCTGTGCCCTCAACCTGAACAGAATGCACTGGAAGCAAAGGAGGTCCCGGAAGAACTCATAGATGCCATTAGATCCTCCTTTAAAAACTCAAAAGGAAATGTTAAAATCAATGGAAAGAAGTTGGAAAGATTCGACATGAAGAGAGCTGTCAAACTGCAGGAAAGTTTAAGCCCTCTTCTATTAATTATACTGATACACGAAGTCCTGAAATTATGTAAAAGAAGGACGGGGTGGGCAGTAGTTGGGAAATAGAACCTGAGGATAGTTTTTTCACAAAAACTGCTATATGCAGATGACATTATTCATAGTAGGTCTGTTCAGAATCTTCAGCAAGCAGTAGTGGAATGGGAAGTGGAGCTAGACAGAAATGGAATGATTATCACTGCCAAAAAAAGTAAAGTCATGCAAATTGGGCAAGAACCTGAGGATGATAATCTATAAAGGAGAATTATATGTACCTAGGCATAGTTATTAGCAGAAATGGAAGATTGGATGAAGAAATATCTAATAAGACCAAAAAAGCAAACAGCAATATATTATCAGATCTGCAATACTTTTGTTGGGAAATGGGAGGTTGAGAAAAAGGTAAAACTGCAAATTTTTAACTCAATTTCCTTCCCATCCTAATATATGGCATTGATAACTGGGTTCCTCAGGATAGATATTTAAGCAGAGTCACTGCAGCAGAAATGAATATTTTAGAAGAGTAGCTAGGCAATCTCAGAGAGATCTCATAAAAAATGATAGAGCTAGAGATGAGTTAAGGGTGAACCCCTAACCGAGATCTTAGAGAAAAAACATTTAAAGTTGTTTGGCCATATATGCTGCTTAGGCAAAAATCGTGAACCACACAAGTTCCTTGAAGCCCACCCAATAAGGAGAAGACTAAGAGGCAGGCCAAAGATGTCATGGTTGGATCGAATTAGCTTACTGGGAGGGAAGAGAGGAAAGTGGCTGGTGTCCATGAAAGCATTGGCAAGTTACCAGGACAGTTGTACTGTATTGTAATACTATACTGTTATTAATATATATAATAATAATTTTTATCATATCTAGATTAATTTTTTTTGCGAAATAACAATATAGACATATTAGAAGCTCAAGCAGAGACATAAGTGAATATTTGATATGATATATTAGTGGCCTATGAGTGAGTTAGAATTGTAGGATTATCTATGTTATAATTATAATCATATATAGCCATATTTTTAAGTTAAGATGTACTTAGGTTGTGATACTCTAGCACTTTCTCTTTTTAGTACTTTATGAATGACTATGTACTCTATGGTAGA
>NW_027107991.1:159939-177310 GCF_000696795.3 Halyomorpha halys | reverse complement strand
ATTATATTATAAATATAGACTTTATATTTCTTTTGTTACCTTGAGCATTATATGGATGACAAATTTTTTTTTAACAGACTGTGTTTTTAAGATGCTCAAAACTAGGGTCTGTGACCTTCTATTCTGATGTTTTATGCCTGACAGAATTAAATATTGGAGAGGGTAAAATTAGAAACTTGTTTTGTGTCCATAAAAAATATGTCTTTCTCACTCTAGCTATGTGCTTGAATCGGCTGTAACATCTTGAGAATTGTCGGAGACTTACCTTCAAATTTTTAATTAATTCAAAAATGGGTGAAAGTTTGAGAATAGCCTGGATGTAATAACATTTGTGAGTTTTTCTACTTTTATTTTTTGACAGCGAACAAGAAATGTGCATACAAATTTATTTCCACCATTATTCCTTTATCTTCTTTTTGGTTAATTTATGGAGACAAATCTTATTTAATATTTATGCATTTTTATTTCTTTTAGGCCTTAGTTTCTACAAAGCAAATGTCAAGGAGTCATGACCTAAAATCACTTCATTATGCAAATACAATGGAAGCAGAAAAACTGGTTGAAATGTTTCAATCAGAAGACTTTATCAACGCAATGTTAAAATTAAAACAAAGGAAGATAACTGGACGTAGCAAACTCTAAAACTTCCTCATTTTTTTTTTCTAAAGATTTTCCCTGTTTATACATCACAATTAATGAAATTTTCCTGTTTGTTAGCTTATGCATTGTTACTTTATTCTAAGAATATTGTTATATATTTTTATAATTTATGTGTTATAAAAACATAAATATATACTGATGCATATATTCAGATGTTGTATTTGTATTTATTCATGTGATACTTGAATATGTATTTTATAATTTTATTAGCTCTTTATGAAATCACTTTTCAACTATTTTTTTTCTTTTAAATTTTAATTGTATATCTTTACTATCAAACCATCTATGCGACAAACTAGAATATAGGTTAATGCTTTACAGAAGATACCCTTATAATAACTTAAAATATCAAATATTTTTTAATTAGTTTTGATCATTTTTTTTCATTCAAAATTTATCAAGTGAGAATAAATTGAAGATTTTAAACTGTATAGATTTACAAATATACATACTCCTTCAGATTTCTTCCTTTTTAATGCTAATTTTTGATGCTTGTACAAAACATTAATAAGTAATTATAAAAAGATTTTATCGAATGTAAGAGTTAATGGGAAATATTTGTAGTCTGCATTATGTACTTTTACAGGTTTTCTACTTCCAATTGATAGTCCAACACCCAGTTGCCACTTCCTTTCATCTTTATCTATTATTTTTGTATCTATAACCTTGAAGGTTTATTAACAAAATAGAGGACATAATTTTTAAAAAATTTATTTAAACAAGTGAAAATTTATGTAACAGAAACAATATTGTATTATTAATATTGGTCTATATCTATTTTATGTATCTATCTTTCTGTATCTTTGGTTTTATCTATTATTTTTGTCACTTAAGAACCTTCATAGTTTATTGAAAGAGTAGAGAACTTAATTTTTTTTAAGTTAAACACATATAAAAATTTATTTAACAGAGACTATATTATATTACCAATTTTAATGAGATGAATATTTAGGAAGTTATTTGTGGAGCATATTAGCATGTTTGAAAGGAAGATCTGAAAACTAATTTAGGGCCTAAACTGGAGGTTGAAGTTCTCATCCAAAGAACATTAAGGAATTATACTCAATGTACAGTAATCTGTCTACCAGTTCGCTTGAATGTAGCTTATTATATAGTTAGGATATGTCTTAAGACGGCATGAATCAGGGGCAGCCAAGCTATTTTATTTTATTGTGTCAGAAAGACTACAGCAGAGTTGGATGAATAATAAGATGGACCATTTGAAGGAAAATGGAATCTTTATAAGATCTACTACATAGGCACTAGGGAAAAGGCAATCATAGGAGTGGCTAAGGAAGGCAATCATAGGAGTGGCTATGGAAGGCAATTATAGGAGTGGCTGTGGAAAGACAATTATAGGGTTGGCTGTGAAAAAGCAATTATGGAGATGGCTGTGGAAAGGCAATTCTAGGGGTGACTGTGGAAAGGTAATTCTAGGGGCGGCTATGGAAAGGTGACTATAGGAGTGGCTGTGGAAAGACAATTACAGGGGTGGTTGTGGGAAGGCAATTATGGGGACGGCTGTGGAAAGGCAATTATAGGGTGGCTGTGGAAAGGCAATTATAGGGTGGCTGTGGAAATGCAATTGAGCAGGCCAAGAACTGCTACATGCCTCTTGTTGTGATGGATGCATGAACATTTAATGATGGAATTGAAACCTTGTTCAACTTTTTTGGATTTTTTTCTTTTATACTAATTACTTGTATATTATATACATCTTTTGATGTTATTGGTCAGGTAATCAGACTTTATTTCAGTTTTTGAGATCATATTTTGTGTTTTATTTATTCCCCAACATGATTAATGTTTACATTTTTGAACATTATAAAGTTATACTAAAAATGTTATTTAGAAAAAAAAGTTTTAGATCAAATTATTAATGTATTTTAATCTATTTTTTGTTATTTTTTCTTATTGATATTAATAATTTTTAAGTAAATGTCACTATATTAAATTTATGGTAATGAAGTTAAAAAAATCTCTATTAAGGTAATTACTAGACATAAATACTCATTGATATTAGTTGTAGAATTGATTTATGGCTTCATTGAGGTTTTTATAAGCCATTTATTATTTTTTATAAACTAAAGTATGCACAGTGTGAGATCAAATGCAGTGATTTGAGGATTTCAATGAATTTTGGTTTATTTAATTCAAGACCCATCACATGATTTTAAAGCTTATATCATCTTTAGGTTTTGGGAAAACTGTAAATATTAGATAATCATTATTAAATCTCATTTTTATTAAACCACATATAATTTTTTCAATAATGTAGGATGAATCTCCATTTATATTTGAATCTTTTTAGATGATAGGTTGAAAATAAAAACAAATAATAGCTTAAATAATGTATTCCAAATGAATAATTTTTACAATTTTATTTTTTTATTTTACTCTGTAAGTCAATTTTTTGCTCATTCTGCTTATTCAAATTTAACTAGTTAGCTCAAAAAAAAATATTTGCGTTTGATTTTTAAGTTTACTTTTTATTCAAACCATCCGTTCTTTTGCTGAAGTCAGAGAAGTGTGCCTAAGGTTAATGACCAGACTCTTTCAACCTTTCCTCCTTTATTCTCTTGTTTCCTCTATTTTACATTTTTTTTTAAGTTTCATGCCATGTGCTCATGTCGCATTTACTTAAAGACCTTGGTATATTTTTCATCAACATATATTTTGGAATAAATGTTATGTCTTCCAATGTATTTTCAAATTTATAGACTAGTTAAATGATGAAAGCAATAAGTTTCCTTTTATTTCCATTGATTACTTTACCTGAGAAAGAAAGATATTAAAGATACCTAGGCATTTGGCTTCAAAATCTAATTGGCAAAATCATCGAATAGGACGTGAGGTTTTTTTTTTGTTTTTGGTTTTACTGTTATATCTGTATATAATTTACATCCATATAAACATTATTAACTGTTCTGCTAGGCCTCTTTGAAAATGTATATAGCCTAACAATTTCACTTTCATTAGTATATGTTGTCAACATTATGAAATGAAAAAAACAAACAATATTATTGTTCAGTTTTGTTACTAAAATCAATATAATATTTATAAAGTTAAAATTATTAAATTATTCTTTCTGAGCTACATTGAGTTACTTTTGGTTTCAATTATTGATTAGCTTTTTAATAGCTAGATATTAAATGGGCTAACATTTTTTTACCATGTCCCCGAGTTTCATTTATGGTGTCAATATTGAAATCAAATGAGAGAAACAACGGTAAATAATTGACTTGATTAAAGTCTAAGTTGTTTAAAATTAAACTGTTTAATTGTTTTTATTAAAATGTTTAAACTACTGAAATGAACATTGAATTTTTATCTTCTTGCTTAGTTATCACTATTCTAGTAGAAAATCCTAGTTTTCTCATCTTTAAAATGTTTTTATAAATAGATTATAAGCTTTATTTTTATTTTTCTCAACATAGAAAGAGTGACTGATGGTATGTTGCTTTCCAAGTTAAACATCGCACATTTAAATCTTGTGAACTACTTGTTCTCCAAAACTTTAACCAAATTGTCTCAAACTTAATTTTTATTCTTTTTAGAAACACAATAATATTCAATTTTATGAATGTTATTTGTCTTCATTTAAAATATAATAAAACTTATAGACCTGGCAAAAAAAAATTGTTTTGAAACAGAATAATCATATCTGGTGCCCATTTCATGAACTGGTATTAAATTTATAATTAATAAGTGATCTTTGAACTGTGAAATCATCCATTCTCTTTTTCATTGTTTTATTTTACTATCCTATCCTCTTTAACATTTCGGTTTGTTTCTTCCTCAACTTCAGAATCTTCTTATTGTATTTTATAATTTATTATTAATTAATTATTCTGAATTAGTTCTATATAGAAAGAAGTAGAAACTTCGCCACACACAATCTTTGACATTTTAATAATTTAATCAGTTTATGTCTGAAAATATCTGCTACATATTAACTGTGGGTTAATAGAACAAATTAATGTATACTTTCCAAAATGTTATCATTGCTTTTTTTTCTTTTAAATTTATTTGCCACATTAACCACAAAAACTTAGAAATTAAAAAAAAAAAAATGGTAATTTTATTTGTCAGCATTTCATTAATGACCATATTCACAATTTTTAGTGCACATTTGGAGGTATGGTTTGAGACTTCGGCGATCAGACTTGGAGAATATAGTATTTTAAGTCTTTAAGTTAACAATATTTTTAATGAAAAAAGCAAGAAATAACAATGAAGAACTAATGACTTGTGAAAATCATAAAAATAGTTTGTCAACAATTGGCCTTTAATAATCTTAAATTCACTTTTTATTTTTCACAAAATATTTTTGTTTTGTTGGTTAACCATAAAATAAAAAATTACTGTTGAGACCTGATGACCAACATATCAATTACACCACAATTCTTCAACTTCTATAATTTAAAACTTTTTTTAAATAAGCATTTTAACTATTTTATACAACTTTATAAATTCTTATTAAAAAAAAATTGAATTATAGTAGCTGGAGAGAGGGACAGAATATCCCCAAAATGTTCAAGGAAAAAATCAATGAAATAGTATTATTTTTTGAGTGTTTTTGATCTTAAGGCGGGATTAGAGGTTTAGGAAAATTGTAAAATAATGAAGGTCAGGTTGTGAAACATATTAAGAGATTTTTTTGTAGAAAGGAAACCTTATTAAATTATCAGGTTGTATTCTTTTTAAAACTTAAATTACATTTTTATAATTTAAATATTTTTTAAATAATGCTAGTATAAACTATTGATAAATATATTGTGTATTTAAATGTATATTTATTAAGATTCCAATTATAAAAACAAGTTTTTTGCGCCAAAGTGTGATATAGGCTAAGTTGAACGATGCTGCAATCTAGCTGTGACAGGTGGAAGCACTGACTAAATATGGCCCCCGACAAGTTTCAGTTCAGTCAGTTATTTCTTGAGTAATTTTGGAGGCGGAACGTCGTCTCTACGGAGGGTGTACCTCTGACAGATTTCCGATATCCCGGGGTGAAGTAAATTGTGCATTATCACAGACTTATATTAAGTCATCCGGGCATTGGTATTACCTGTAGGAAGGTGCGTGAGTGCTCTGTGGAAAGTTGTTCTGCAAGATCTAATGTGTGCTTAAAAAAATTAAGGTTGTACTTCTTGCTACATTTCATCATTGTTTCCTTGTCGTTTTGTTTTCTTAAGGTAAGATATCAATAATTTTTACTCCTTGTTTAATGAACAATATCAAACATTATATTTTATCATGCAAACAAATTGCAACTGAAATTTGACATTTTATGTATCAGTCTTCTTGTTCAAAATAATTCAGATTCATGCCCCACTTTTTTGATATGTCATTTCATTTCTTACTTAATATTTTCGAAGTTATATTTCAACGAATTTTGTCACCCATGAGATGTCATTAATCTAATGGTACCTGATGTAAGTTGTTCTTATAACTCTGTATTTAAAAATTACATTATGGTAGGATTTCCAGATGGAATGTTTGTGTCTGTCTTGAATAAATTTTAGTTTTTGAAATATATAAAATTTGAAATATGCAAACTTAATTGAGATAACTGCATTAGTTTTGTTATCAGTATTTAAAAACTTATTATCTTAACTTGTTATTTATGTATATCTTAATATTTCCTGTTTAATTGGAAATTGTTAGATTAGTTTATAGTTTAGACAGTATTTTTATGAATTATGTGATTTTTATACGTCAAATGTTAAATATTATTAATGTTTATTTATTTTTAGCATTACATAATGTCAAAATTTATCCCTGTTCACATTGAAGTATCATTATTGTTGAAAAAATTTCTAGGAACACACTTTAGGACCTGAACTTTTAATTGATTTGTTGAAAAAAATATGGGAATTGTTAAAGGAAAAAAAAATAGGCAACAATAGTCGATATATTATAATTTTGGAACGACTTTAAGATGATTTTTTTTATACTTCTTCCTTCTTATATATCGTTCCTTTGCTAGAACTGTGACACTTCAGACTAACAGAAAAATTATTTTATTTAGTATTTGACGTATTCTGCTTGGATTATATTTAAATCTAAAGAAATATTGCTCATTTAATGAACCATATCTCAACAAATAAAAAATCCTTATTTTAACAATTACCTTGAATTAAGTGCTTTCTAATAACGCATTATTTTTATTTATTTATTTATAAATCCTTGTATTTATTGAAGAAGTATTGGAGACCAAGTATATCTCATTGTAACTTTGTTGGCCCTTTTTGTTAAGTTATCCTGGATCTTTATAACTTTTAACAATTTTTCAAAAATTATTATCATTCTTTGTAATAGTAGATCTTACGTAAATATTACAGTCTGTTTTAAGATATGCATACATCGTACCAAATGCACATGCATTATGCATATATGAATAGAAATGTTTCTCGTTGAAGGTTTTTGTATCATTGACCAATGAACGAATGCTATGTTCTTATATCTATAGCTTTTATCCATTTTTTTCGATAGTGATTTTCATTAGTCTTTATTTGTTTGTTTATAAGTTGGTTGGTAAATAGTATTTTTTTCCCTCGATATATTAAGAAATCATCAAAAGCATGATAATATAATAGGAATGTAAATATTAATAAGTTTTATAATAATTTCAGTATAAATTTTAATGAAGACAACCTCATTTTGGTTAATTTTTTTAATTGTTTATTCTTAATAAATATTCATAATTGATCTCCGCTTGAGTTGTATTTAAATTTCCGGTTTATATTGTTTTTTTGCGGGGTTTTCGTGTTAATATTACTTAATTTTCGACCTTCACATTATTATTCTTTATCAAAACTAAGTAAAAAAAAAAAAAGAAGATGATTATAGTACGTCCAATTTGATCACACTTATAACTCACTGGTTTCGAATTGCGATCATTATATTAGCAGAAGTAGTAATTTTTATGATATATGCTAAAATAAATTGATTTATATGAAAGGAATATGGTCCGGGTGCGGTCAAGAAAAACTCAAATAGTAGAAATATACTAATTTAATGAGCCAACGTTTCGCCCCACGTTGCAGGGCTTCTTCAGGTCTATTTCAGAGTCATTTTAGTTTTGACTGCCGTCAAAATAGCCCTGAAGAAGCCCTGCAACGTGGGGCGAAACGTTGGCTCATTAAATTAGTATATTTCTACTATTTGAGTTTTTCTTGACCGCACCCGGACCATATTCCTTTCATCTTCACACACGGTCAATCAATAATCTTCCAAATTGATTTATAGTTGTTCGACCAAAATTTCGTGAGCAAAATCTATATTCATATGCGAATACCATAAAAACTAGTACTTCTACGAAGATGCGTATCATAAACTACTTTATAGTAGGTTAAATTACATACCTTTATTATGAGGGCTGGCAGACATAAGTACGTCCTATGGTTCCTTAAGTATATTTTTCAAATATCGAACGTTTTTTCCGAACAAGTAGAAATCAGTATTTTGTGAATTTATTTTGCCGAATATCATGAAAAATATTATCATAAACTATTTTATAGCACATTAAATTAGCTATCTCGGGAACTATTGAACGTAAATAGCTCATAATATTAGGGTTCATATTTTATAAAATTTACTATACTTTAAATGATGTCCTCTTATGTTTTCTAAGGTTGTTGGTAGTTTTAAAGATATAGAGCTCGGAATGGAATATTAATTTTTTTTTAACGTTTTGAAACTGCCGCCAATTTTTATTCCCTCTACCTATACTTGGCAGACTCATCAATTTCGACTTGTAATTAAAGTAGTCATTAGTTTTCATTAAAGTAGTCAAAAATTGAGGTGGAGTAACTGCCTTTTTTTCTCCCCGGATCTTGTACTAGTAAAGAGGGCACTGGCCTGGGCAAATACTACAAGAGCTCAATAGGAGAAAAAAGTCAGTTATTTCACCTCAATTTTTGACTTATTTTATGAAAACTATGTACGATTGTCTATATCGTTAAAACTAACAACAATACTAGAAAACCTTATAGAACATCATTTAAAGTAGGGTAAAATTGCTAAAATATGATCCCTAATAGAGCTATTTACGTTCAAAAGATATTTGCTAAAATTACAAGTCATAATTCTGAACACTTACAGCTAGAGAAACTTGTTACAGACAGTTTTATTGGTTGAAAAAATAGCTAAAATTGTTCAATTCTTGGTTTACTACTAATGAAATAGAACATAGCCTAGTGGGCCTTTATTGTGACGAAGGCACTGAGAAAGGCTTTTGTATGGCTCGGAAGGAAAGATCCCTTCTGAATTCTTTTTCTCTCTAGAGATTGTAACGTCGTCGTATATGTTTATCATTAGGGTTTTATTAGTTCTTTTGTTTAACGGAGACTGAATAGATTTAGTTTTTTTTTTCTTTTGGGTGAAATTTTAGTTCGATTAAATAAGTGCGCATTGTAACAGTTAGGTTATAAAACTTAATTATATGCATAATATGTAATATTAATTATAATAATTTGAATAAATATGTAGCAAGTTACTTATATAGGTGCCGGCAGTTGAGAAATATTGGGGGAGAGGGCGAACGTGAGAACAATATTGCATGAAAGGGAACATATAACGCATTACATAAAGGTCTAGCAGCCATCAGTCTTACATTTGGCACAAATACTACAGACCAGAAACTGCCTTGCTTCCTCGGTACTGAGGCCAATGATTACTAATTCTTTTTCTGGTTTATTCTATTATCTATGTAATGCCACTAAGTATTCAAGACCAGTACTGCTGTAAACCACATAAAATTGGTATTTACCTAATACTTCTTCATGGTTCGAAGTATATACAATAACTTTCTTTTTTTTTTCGGTTGGTTCTACTGACCAGCCTTTTCCACGCCTGCATATTTTGGGCTACTGCTTTCCAGTTTGCTGAATCCCTCTTTCGGATTGTTAGGATTGGATACGGTAGGAATTTGATAGTTTGGTGGATCCCCAAAGCTCGATTCAGTTTGTTCAAATTGTTTTGCTTATCAGAATGTATAGTTTTTTTTTAGTGAATGAGAAAATTCCGTTAGTAATCGGAATCTCCGAGTAGTTTCTTGTCGTTTCGGTTTAGTATGAGGATTCTAAGTAAGTCTCTTTTCATGATGGAGTCCTAACTATGGAATCTGTTCAACAGGATTTAGTGAGATATTAAAAAAAGATACACCAGGGCAGGAGAGTAAAGGTGGTCTAATGGGATTTATTTTGATTCTCCAGTTAATATAACATAAAATAGCTAACGGTTCCTCTAAATTTACTTGTACTGTATTTGAGAAATAATTAAAAATGTTTTTGAAATTTCTAGCTAAAATAAGCCGAAAGGAAAAAGTAGAATGTACGTGGCAGAATATAGTAGGCTAACAAAACCGGGTTTTCCTTTTCTGTATGATGTTAAAAATTTGCATTTTTTTGCACGTAGTTACGATTTCATCTCAATGAAAAAAAAAAATGAAACCGACCTTAGAGGAAAACTAAAAGAATGGTGGGGAATGTGTACGTAGGTACATACCAAGTATGCAAATAGAGGGAACCTTTTGTTAACTAATGAGCTTAAAGTCTTCATCTGATAAACAGTGTTGCAATATCACATCTCCATCAAGTGCTGAGGGCGAGAGAGAAAAGTCAAGCGCTATATCTTCCAGTTTTATATCTAGAAATTTAGAATTCACCTTTGTTTTTAGGTCTGTTCAGAAGTTTTGGGGTTTTACTTAACAAGATACATTAATAACTAAAGATCTCATCTTGTCAGCCTTAAGCAAGATATATAATTCAAAGGACTTACGCAAGCGCTTGTGAATTAAATATTTATATATAATGTAATATACATAGTATATTGATGTTTTTTTTCTTGAATATATTTTCTTGAGGAACTTGAGACTCAGTATATAATAAATTAAAATGGTTACATATCTCATTTATTACATATATTTTCTTTCTCTCAATTTTATTTTTTCTTTCCGTGATTTTAATTTTTAAATTATTAATAAACTAAAATATTTATATTTCTTTGCATTACATAACTTCAAATTTTTATTTCATTTTCTTAATTATGTTATTTACCTACTTTTTTCAATTGCCTATACATTTTATTTTCTACTTGTTTCATCACTTTAATTTCATTAATTCCATTCCGTTCAATATTTACTTTATGTCATTCTGTTTATATTTTTTGTATGCATTCGTTGTTATCTTGTTCTGTTTTTAGTCCTGATGAAGGCTAGAAATTCTAGCCGAAACGTTGGCACGATTAAATAAGTTACTTCAACTTATTTGCATTATTTTTTTACTGCACTCCCAACCATCTTCTCCTCGTATAAAATAAAATCGTATACAGCAAGATAAACAGTTTCAAACGAAACCTTAAAGAAATGATCATCATAGAAAAATATAAGAATCGGTCTAGCAAAAAAGTCGGATGTATAAAATTTAAATTCATGATAGTATAATCTCATAAACACATAAGACACTATTACAAACTAATAATAAATAGAATGTAAAACATAAATCAGAGAGTGGAGTAGCTGAGTGAGTAGAGCATTGTGCTAGTAACTTTAAGGACTTTGGTTTGGATCCGGATTTGGCAGATAATTATCTATTCTATTACTGTAACCTTGGGTCAACTCTGTGTGTCTAGAGCCTTCCTGTGGTTCACCCAGCCTCTACGAAGCGGGTACCATTAATTGGGGGAAATCTGACGGTTACCAAGTTCTTGAATACCTGACCCTTGATGAGTTGTAGCGATATAAATTTTCATCTTTAAAAAATAAATAAACTGATTACCTGCTGGAAAGGAAAGTAACGGTACGTAAAAAGAAAATTTACCACTCACTTTTGCAAATTTCTCAATTGCCCAGTATTATTACACAACTTATGTGAATTAGTTCTTGTAGTTATGTAGAATATTACAAGTTACAAAACAATTATAGGTAGTGTTTCTATTTAACTTAATTTGTGTTCTGTACATTTTAGTGTTTAATCACCTCAATATGTTTTATTGTAGACTGACTCAAGATTTCAAATACATATTTAACGTAATACACCCCGGAACGACGTAGCTATATAGATATAGAAGACGTACGTTCCTACGTTGGAAAAAAAAATTACGAATGTTAAAAACGTTAGTATTTTGAGCTCAAATTATTTCAAATCCTCACGGAATATAACTGAGTATCTTGAGACATCGAACTTTTTATTTATTTAATGTGATTTACATTTTTACAAAATAATAAATACAATAAGTAAATATGTGGAATGTTTCATTTACACTTGAAAATCTTGGGAGGGAACCACCCATTGGTGGTAGACATCGAACTTAGAAGTAGATTGTGCTATTTGCTCAAAAAATGTCAAATTGTTTTAATAGAATCACGATATATCCTTCCAATGAGCCTTCAAATTTAAACAACAAATGAGCATTTTGCTTAAAAATTGTTACAAGCATACATATGGGCAAATTATGAGACAACCCAACACATTACTGTTTTTTTGGCTACACCATTTTCGTGTAAAAACATTTATTTCACCTCATATTGTTCAGTTGTTTGTGAAATTGCCTACGACTTTCTACACTTTACGTTAAAGATCTATGACGTAGTGAGATCTGTTTGTAACGTAACGATCGGCTATGATTGTTTTTCAGGACAAAAATATATTTCTAGACACACACACTTCGACCTGTTGAACTCTTGTCCTGTTGTTTTAGGTTTTATCTGCTTTGGTAGCTGCCTTCGGAAACAGGATAAAAAGGCAAAGAATGTAAGCATGCTGTCGGTTGAGTGAGACATGAGCAAATAAACAGCTTCTTCTAACTCAAAGAATATTTATCTTGTCGTCCCTTATCTTAACAGTCTTGTGGAATCTAGTTCTAAAATTATTATTTGGAATTTCTGACGGCCATTGCTTTTTATTGGTTAGGTTGTATTATGAAAAAATATTTTTATTCTACTGGAAATTAAAACAAAAAGGCATAATTATAATAACTGTTCAGGAAGGTCTCATTATCTTCGTGAAGATTTTTTTTTTAGATAGTGTGGTTCGCTAAAATCTTTAAGTTATATTTCAAGAGCCTGAGAGGAGAACAAGTCAGTTATTTCACCCAATTTTTGAGTCTGCCAAGTATAGTAAGGGGGAATAAAAAATGGCGGTTATTTCGAAACGGCAATAAGATTAATTTTTCAATCGCAGCTCTAAATCTTTAAAACTACCAACACAACAAAATCTAATAGAACTATTTACGTTCACTAGTTTCTAGCCTTCTTCAGGGCTTAAAAAAAAAAAAAAAATTGTTTTTAGCCCTGAAGAAGGCTAGAAACTCTAGCCGAAACGTCGGCACATTAAAATAAGTTAATCATACTTATTTGTGTTTCATTGACCGCACCCCCAACCATCTTCTCCTCATCTAATATAACATCATTTAAAGTAGAGTAAATTTGCTTAACTATGAGCTCTAATAGAACTATTTACGTTCACTAGTTTCCCAGATACAGTTTCTTAAAAAGGGACATTTCCTAACATAATAACGAAAAATCGGTCGTTTTAAAATTAATTTTGGGAAAAATTATATCACAGGAATCTTTAGACGTATAGATGTCTATTAGCACTCAAATTGAAACCAGTTGAATGCACTATAAAGTAGTTTACAATGTCTATCATCGTATCATAAAATGTTGATTTCTAGTTGTTCAGATAAAAGTTTTGATTTACGAAAAACTATTTCTCAGGAACCAGTAGACGTAGAAATATCTGCCAGCACTCAAATTAAAGTTAGGTTATAATTACCTACTATAATGTAGTTTATGATCGTTGGAGTAGTACTTTTTTTTATATTTGCTAAAATAAATTGATTTATATTTGTCCGGACAAAATTTCATATCATATGCGAATATCATCAAAACTACTATCCCTATAAAGATAAGTGTCATAAACTACTGTAGAGTACGTTAAACTAGGTTTATTTTCAGTGCTGGCAGACATCTCTACATCTAATAATTCCTGAGATATAGTTTTTCATAAATCAAATAACTAGAAATCAACATTTTGAGAATTTATTTTGCCATATATCATAAAACTACTTGAAAACTCTTACATTGTAAACTACTTTATAGTACATTCAACTGGTTTTAATTTGATTGCTAATAGACATCTATATGTCTAATGATTCCTGTGACATAATTTTTCCCAAAATTAATTTAAAAACGACCGATTTTTCGTTATTATGTTAGGTAGGAGATGTTCCTTTTTAAGAAACTGCATCTGGGAAACTAGTGAACGTAAATAGTTCTATTAGAGCTCATAGTTAAGCAAATTTACTCTACTTTAAATGATGTTATATTAGATGAGGAGAAGATGGTTGGGGGTTCGGTCAATGAAACACAAATAAGTATGATTAACTTATTTTAATGTGCCGACGTTTCGGCTAGAGTTTCTTCAGGGCTTAAAAAAAAAAAAATTTGTTTTTAGCCCTGAAGAAACTTTTTTCTATCTTGTAAAACTATTCATTGTATGTGTAAAATTATTTTGTTTATACTTTCTTTTATATTTTTTATTTTTCTATACTTACTGTGGTTGTTATCTTGTTTTGTTTTTAGCCCTGAAGAAGGCTAGAAACTCTAGCCTAAACGTCGGCACATTAAAATAAGTTAGTCATACTTATTTGTGTTTCATTGACCGCACCCCCAACCATCTTCTCCTCATTTATCATCCACGGTCAACTATCTCTCATAATAATGATGTTATATTAGATTTTCTAGAAAAATCAATTTTTTTAACGTTTCGTTAAATAGCTGTTTATTGTTTTATTACTATTATAGTTATTCCCCCTACCTATACTTGGCAGACTAATCAATTTTGACTATAATTATACATACCATTCATTAAAGTAATCGAAAATTGGGGTGAAATATTTGACTTTTTTCCTTCTTGGGCTCTTGCAGTATGAACTTCAGTTCAGCTTTGAGTAAAGCGGTGCAGATAGTTCCGAGAACCTTCGGTTGAGGATTGTGGAAAATCCAATAAATAGAGAAAGATAATTCGAGTGGGGGGGGGGGTAATAATTGAGGAAAGAGGAATCATGATGTTCCCTGATGAAGGATGACAAGGCTCATTTGTTTCCAAATTACTATACTTAACTCTTTCACCTTAAAAACCAGTTTGGATCCATACCATCAAAAACACAATGGCGATTATGCCGGTAATTTAGTGTGAAACTAAATGTCATAGGTCCTTTAAGTACATTAGAGATGGCTTGGTAAAAACCAATGTTTGTAATATATGAAATGCATTCATGGGTCGACTGTATTAGATTGAATTAAAAAATGATTGAGTAATTAACAGAATCAACATTATATTTGACTTAAGAAACAATACAATGAATATGTACATACAAATTACATATAAAATGAATAGAAGCGAATTAAGTATAAATGAATGAAAAACATTCCAATTAAAGATAAATCGAATTTTTTGGCCAAATTTAAATGAATTAGAATGAGGTGAAAATTCACTTTCAAAATGAATGAAATGTCTGCTGTCGAGTAAAATCTAATAAATGTTGGTTTTGAGTCATTATGAAATAGGTTTACTTGTTGAGATAACTGTTTTGCTTCATTTTCTTTTCCCCTGCTTGGTCCACGTTGAGCCTTCCTCTACTAAATCATCCCTAAATGCTGATGAAAGAAATTAACAAATGAAGAAAATTAGGTCATTTGTTAAGGTACCATATATATCTTACCTCGGGCAAGGTAGATCTTCCCTTTTTTCTGGTCACCTTTGTCCAAAATGGTGGCAATGAAATAGTGAACATATCCTTTTCTCAGTTCAACAGTGTGACATCTTAAAAAATGGTTAATAAATGGTACAACCATTTACTATTTTACGTTTTATTGGACCCCACCCGGACCAAATTCCATTTATTGATACACACGGTCAATCAGCAATCTTCCAATATGTCTTAAAAAATGGTTGTTTTGAGATTTGCTTGTAAACTTTTTTTCCCTTACGTCGGCCCAAGACTCCCATTGGAGTCCTATACAGCTTTCTGACATACGGGGGGATTATCTACAGGTGACTGACCTAACCAGTGTGGGGAGTCAAGTTTTTCATTTTGTGGGATCGCCACTCAATTAAAAAGTCAACGCCACAAGCCGGATTTGAACCGGCGCCGCTCGCAGATCTCAGATTGATAGAACTGCACCTAATCTTAGCAATAAGATGTGTACAGTAAAACACAGAATAATAGCAAAACATATGTCATAAAATCTAAGTAAAAAAATATTTCAGTTTTGAACTGTATAGATCTTGTCCTTATTGCTAATCTCACATGCATATCTCAAAATAACCGTTTTTTAAGATGTTATACTATTGAACTGGGCCAGCGATATGAATGAAGCAATTTTTATTTGAACTTTGAATAAAGAGATGATCCTTAAACAACAATACTTTGAGACTTCTCGTTCACTAGAAGCAAAACGGGGGTTTAACGATTTTAGGCATCACGTATTAAATGCCACACTACTACTGGCGACAAATGCTCAGCGCTACAACAGGCGTCAACGATCAAAATGGGGTTGCAAGGCTTACTTCAAATCGCCCATGATTTAATTAGGTTTTATCTTCAGCGATTTCTAGCGATCACTCATTTACGCCTTGCAGCCCACTTTCGTTAGATTTTGCTAGTTGTTGCCTGTTCTAGTACAGAGGATTTGTCTGCTTTCGTGCTGTATTTAATACTTTGTCGCCTGATTATCGCTTAACTTTGCTCGTCAAGCTTGACGATAGGGCAAAACTTTTCAAATACCATACAACAACACATAAATGTTGAACGACTATACATGTATTCCGAATCGCGTAATGTTAATAGACTACATTTTGCTAAAACTCCTAATTATTCAGTAATAACCAGTGGTTCCGAATCCGACGAAGTTTGTGGATCACTAAGCCAGAAATCGAACCATGTGAGGCCCACGTCCACTCCCGAATTCCGCTTCTCTTAGAAAATTTTTAAAAATGCATCCTGATTTTTGCATTATTTCCAACTAACTCTCCAACATTAGGAAAGGTAAACATTAAAACCTTATTAACAATTAGTCCCGATTTAACATGTGATGCCGGAACCTCCCGCAGACTACTTAGACTCTCCGGATCACTGGTGCATACAGATTCTTCTAAAGCATGGTAGTCACGGTACGTTGTGTTGGAACGCATTCGATATCGGATTACCGTTCGTCAGGCGGGCGTGAACGGGGTGTAGCACTCCATATAGGGCACGCCATTCCATATTACATCCAGGCAGAGTAAAGCTAAGCTAGAGACAGAGTTAGCTAATGGAACACTGGAGCTTCTATATCTTGTTTGAATTTGTTAAAATTTACTCAGTAAATCGTAGTACATAAATACGTCAACAGGTCTTGAAAAAATGAACTATTTAATTTTACCTATTATGTGTTATATCTTTATTATATTTGAAACTTCAAGTACTTTAGTGCACTTGCTCAGCCTCCACTGGTTCATTACCAGTGATGCGGCGAGAGGGATGCGCTGGGATCTTTTGAGCCCTTGAGAGAGAGAGGATAGAGTGGGCTCAGGGATCCTCAGGTCGATTGTGTAAATATTGTATATATTATTTTATCATTATGTTATTTTATTTATTTATTTTTCATACAGATAGTTTGATTATGTTCATCTTGTTTATTCTTTTGTTTGTATATATT
>NW_027107991.1:154327-159889 GCF_000696795.3 Halyomorpha halys | reverse complement strand
TTTTAATTTATTTTATTTTAGTATGTATGAGATCATTCATCACTATTACCAATTGCCCACAACTGTGTGGCAGATTGTAATATCTATCAACAAGTAAAAACAAAAAAAACTTCAAGTTAAGTTTCCAGAAAAATAAAAAAATTAAACCCGATTTCTAATACTCATAATATTATTTGCTATCCAAATATCAAAAACAGGTGAAATTAAAATTGAATTCATTGCACCGTTCTCAGGTCAGCCGCTGTACATTTTTTCTAAATTTATTTTAAAGAAAATAAACCAACTCTAGAACATAATTTATGATAACATTGTTTTTCCTTTTGTACCGATCCCGTTTTATCAAGAACTGTAAATTATTCGTTATCGATTCTGTTTAATTTCGGCCTTTGGTTGACTCATTGTGTTGATAGCTGCCTAATCAAGGGCTTTTCTACTACTTCCTTGATTTTTAATTACCAGATGTGTTGAATTAACGTCAGCCTGTGCCTTGAATTATTGTGTCCCATTCTTCGAAGAAGGCCTTGGTCACAGAAATAACGCAGTTCGCTTTTGTGTGCAGATGTGTTTGGGATGTAGTGTGGGAAAGGTTATCTGTCTTGGGAACGCTCGTGGAATGGAAAACTCTTAGTAGTTAGTTATTATTTATAAACGCTCCATTGTATTATCTAGGTGTGTTATTGAGATATCTAAGATGCAGTCAACTCTCCCCATTAGAACGTCTATAAATCGAATCACTTTCTTGGTTTCTTGGAGAAGCAACCTGTTAACGAAGAAAATTCTCATTGAGTGTCTGTTTCTCATGTTTTTGATAGGCAGAAGATTCTTTTTACTTAGAATTTTATATGTAATATGATTTTTTGTCCTTTTCGAAACAGATCAATGAAAAATCATGGAGGAGTATTGGTTTCTATGATATTTCGATGATACCAAATATTGATTTCTGTTTACTTAGAAATTTTGTTTTATTAAAATTTGCAACTGAATTTACATAAAATACATCTAATAAATATGATGTTAGATTACAATGGTATGATTCAGACATGTAGAAACAACCTCTGATAACATTTCTACATTACAGGTCTCGAGGCCAGCTTCTTTACTTGCAAAATAATGTTGCTTTTTGATAAAATATATAACTGGAATTATTTAACGTAAATGTTAGCGTTATTAGTGTCGAAATGTTATTGAATTTATGTTACTTTAATAAGGGTTTTAATAATTGTTTTCGCCCTGTTGATAGATTTAAATATGTTTAGTGCTAAATTAAAAAAAATGAGCTAAAATTTTAAGCTTTTTAGTTTTTCGGTCATAATTTTATTATTTATTCTTATTTTTAAAACCAACAGCATTATATTTTATGACATGAAATTTTCTGTAAAGTAATACCATACAAGATTTTGTTTTTTATTTGAAGATGGCGCCCAAAAAAAACTATTAACTCTAAATATAATGTTATAATTTCTTCGAGACTGGTTTCATTATTTAAATAAAATATATTTTATCAAATTAATTCTAAACACTCTTTATTAATAACTTTAAATGTTCAACGTTTCGGCCTATCCGGACATCCCTAAGGACAATCTTAAATAAATAAATTTAGAGCCTCTTGTTCAACTGTTAACAATGTTTGCAGTCTCTAATAAAATTAGCCAAATTAACCTATATATGTCTACATATCTTACTAAATTAAATAGTGAAGTACATAGGAAATGTATGTATTAATCGTATGCAAAAACATTTTAAAAGTTGGATGTTGTGAGACTGCAAAGGCTTTAGTTAAGATAGTTCTTTAGGATGGCCAGACTGGTATAAACTTTGGACATATAAAGTATTAAAAAAGAGTTGAGATTTAATTGGCTACAATTTATTCTATTTAAAAAATAAAAACTATTAACCCTCATAAAGTTATGTAACCTTTCAGTATGTCAACAAATATCATCAACAACCTGGAAAATTCAAAATATCTCTTTGTGAAAATTTGTTTAGTCTATCTATCATTTATATTTTGTATATTTTCTGTACTTTTAGGCAGATAGGAGTTTATTTGTACTAAATATCAATTTTTAAACCGTTTGGAATATACGCTCTAGTTATCAAAAGCCTTGATCAAAGTCATAAGTTTTGACGGCTAATTAAAATAATTGGCACTATTTAGGTGTTGAATCGCTGGTGACAGATTACATATACCAGATCCTCAGAAGGGGTATTCATGATCTTTAGTTTAACATGTTAAAGGGTGTTAAATGAAAAACTCATGTTAAATGGAGAAATAACATGAGTATAACATGGTTGAGAGTCTGTTACTTACTAGGTCAGTTAAATGGAGAATAACGTCACGCAACAGACCAACTGAGCTCGTCACTGTTTTATTTGTTGTATTAGGTTACTTGCTTGTGGTTTTTGTTTTGATTGTATTAGTATTGTTTTCGATGTTTTTATAAGTAATAAGGCAATAGATGACAATAATAATAATGAATCAAAACACAGAAGTAAAAAATAACGAAGTTTTGAAAGAAAAGGTTTTAAAACAAGTTGCTCAGAAAATTTGCTAGGAGCTTTAACATTTAACACGACCTTAAATAGGGCTGCTCACAATCCTATACTTATAACATTTAACATGGTAAAACATTTTACATTTATCACATCATGAATACCCCTAATGTTCATCCAATGGATGACTTTTTTTCCGTTAGATAATCCTGGTACTATTATAAAAGGTTTAACTTTCTTCTTTTTTTTTATTCTAGTGATTCAGGCTTTCGAGGAATATGAAACTAATTTGTTACCTTTTACCAGTGCGGTATAAGAAAACATTAAAGCTAGAAATTAGCTCTAGTGTTGATCTATCGCGTTGATCTAAACAAATAACAATATTATTTATATATTTGTTTGGAATTGTTGAAGATCATATGTCCGATAAAAGCTATATGTGATGGATTGTTCTTGAGGATGCCTGAATTGACCGAGACGTCGGATAAAGGAATAAAAATGTTTTGTGACTAAAATGGATAAAATTTTATTTTTTTAAAGTAATTATACATTTTTCTGAAAGTTTTGTAATAAGACAAGCCATCCTATCTTAATGAATATCAGGATATTCAATCAGGACTAAAATGGATAAAATTTTATTTATCTAAACAATATTAACGTGTCTCAAAAAAGTGTTAAGATTATAAATATATTATTAGATTTATTCAGGTTGCCACTGGAGCAAGCGTAGAGAAAAAAAATAACATCATTTGACTAAAAATATTAAAGATATAAAAAATGTTTTAACACATAATTATGGTGGTCTTAATGGACTAATGTGTTGCCTGCAGCAAATGCAGGTTTGATCAGGCCTTTTAGTTCGAATTATTTCTCAATAGATTTTATCTGCTCTATATGCTGTCCCCTCGGGACAACTCTATACCAGCGGTGCGTTCCAATGTTCCTTATATTTTAATAAACCGTCAAAATAAGACTTAGTCACCAAGCATCCTGCACCGCATTAAGCCAGGTTCCCACTTGCAAGCTTTTTATCTGGATCACCGCCTATACGTACCTCATGAAGGACCTCAACATTACAAAACTATCTATTGACCTTGACCTGTCACTTTGTAATAAATAATGTCAGTAAATGTAATAAGTGTCAAACTATTTACTTATTTAATCTTTTCGAGTTGGTTCAAATAAATAAAAGCTAATGAATGCAAAATAAATATGGATGAAAATTATCCAAAGTAATTATTTAAGTATCGTATATAACAATTATTTCTTAAATATTTATATCCAAGTCATACAATTTTTCTTTAATATTAATCCATTAAACCTGAACATTGACGTAATACGATAATTAGACCGGATGTTATTTAAATATTTAGCTGGTTAAGAAGATAGAAGCCTGATGAGTAAGGTATTTATTATTTAGTGTACTAATTACTAGTAAGCGTAGTACAGAAAATTAATGATTATAATTTTGTATTATTATTTTTTTTTTTTTTTTTTTTTTTTATGATAATGACTTTATGTTTTCAAATCACACCTAAACAATAACATGACACTTGACTACTTTTCGGCGTTTAAAACTAGCTCAAGGAAACGGGCTTGCAAAAAGGTAACTCTAAGGGCCTGGGTTGATACCGGGTATAGTTGATAATCATTATTCTGTTACTGTAGCAGAAAGTCAACCCTGTGGGTTCTGCTAATAACCCAGCCTCATAAAGTGGGTTTCCATAATTAGGGAAAAATCTGGTGGTTGAACATGATCTTGAAAAACACTTACTTGTGAAACCGTTGTTCTGAAAAGTACTTCCTTACAAAGATCACTTGACCCTTCACGGGTTCTAGTTCTTCACATTATTATTATTAAAACTGGCTCAAGGAAAATACAATTAAATTCCGTATCTTTAAACGAAATTACTACAATCATATTTCTCTTATATGTTAACACCTAATTCGCTGATTTTATAGAAAAATAAATTGAAATCAAATAAAGAGATAGGTCGAAGACCCTCGTGTTGCTAAAAGCTCGACACCTGCCAGATCTGATTAGGGTTCCTTCTGCTATGCAGCAGTACTACTCAGCGCTTGTTACGGATGCTAGAAAAATTATAATATTACACCAATCCCTTCTATATGATGATAATATGTATATTATATCATGTCAGTTTAATCTTTAGAGTTCTTAATATAATAACTTAATTGCTGACAAAGGTTATGCTTTAAACGGTTTAACTCTTTCAAGTTTTGAACGTTTTGATGTTTGAAGACGGAGAAAAACAAAGAATGGAGTTTGCTATTTTTATAGATGTTATTTAGCCAAATGCAGCCTTTGACAACTTCTAATGAGAAATGACAGTTCTTTTTTTTTTTTATTTATTTATTTTTAGTAATTTATTTATTGATATTTACAACTGTATACATATATAAACATCAAGTAAATTTGCTGTAAGTGATATTATGACATGATAAAAACATGTGGAGAATCTACCCATTGATAGAACTCCAAAAACATTTCTAAAGGAGAAGATCTCGAGGCCATCTTCTTTTCAGACGTCTAGGAGGATTATTAGGTAGTGAAGGAGAAGCCAGGTTAGAAATGAGTTGGTTTGGGTGGTTGGGAAGTTTATTATGGAAGGATTGGTATCTGGTTCTGGCCAAATCGGCAACAAAGGGGACATTGAGGTCCTGATGGATTATTTGATTTGTGACAAAGTAAGGAGCATTAAGGATTTTGGACTGTAAGGATTGGATTCGAGAGGAATTAGAGAAATGACAATTTAAAAATAACATTGCTAGTTGTTGAAACCTTCTTCGATAGGACTTGTAGCGTAAGCCCTGGTGTGAATCTAACTCGTAGCAAGGAGTTCTCATTTACATTTCAAACCCCCGTTTTGCTTCGACTAGTATATTTCTCCTTCTGGCAATACTGCGTCTCTTTACTCACTACTTGTCTCTCAGTTTATTTGTTACTTGTACCTTTTACTAAGTAACAATTACAAATACTAAGCTTTACAAGTACAATTTTGTCAATCATGCTAATAAGCCCTTGAAATCATTAATTTGAAAAAAAAAAAAAAA
>NW_027107991.1:146302-154247 GCF_000696795.3 Halyomorpha halys | reverse complement strand
TAGATAATTATACTATTTTATTGAGCCAACGTTTCGCCCCACGTTGCAGGGCTTCGTCAGGGCTAAAAAAAATACAAACACTATAGTTACAAAAAGGAAAAAAAAGAAAAAACATAAGTGTAAAATAACAGGGGTATAAAATGTAAAAAAGTAAGATATAATAAGAACAAATAAAGGTTGTAAATAGTAAATGAGAAGGGTAATAGTAACAGATAGATAAGAGAAGAAATATTAAAGAAAGTGATTTTAAGTTTTAAGTGATTTTTTAGCCCTGACGAAGCCCTGGAACGTGGGGCGAAATATTGGCTCAATAAAATAGTATAACTATCTACTAGAGTTTTTTTGATCGCACCCGGACCATATTCCATTCATCTATACACACGGTCAATCAATAATCTTCCAGTATGTTATTTATAGTTAGTTTGTAAATAACAGGTACAATATAAGACATGATATAATACATGAGGACAACAGATAAACTTGATTAAAACAGAAAAAAAAAATCTACAAATTTTATAAGAAACATTGATACATGGCAGCTTTTGTAGAAGGCAATAAATTTGAAATAGTTTTGAGTTTTTGGGTAATTTTAACAACAGATTCGCCTATAGATGTGATTATAGTTGGAATTAAAGACGCCTTCAATGTCTTTAGAATATAAGTTATTAGATACACCTGTCAAAATAGTTTTTTTTGTTCTTAATTAATATTTTTGGATCCGAAATATTGTTGAAGTACTCTTGAACGAAATCAGAAGCGGCTAACTTTTTAACTAACATCTTCTGAAATATTAAATGCCTACGAAAAAAAAAAAAGAAGGGCCAGGGGTACGTACATTCTATGGAAGTACTGTTACTAGACTAACGGTTGTGCAAGGAGCTAATTTGGACGGAATCACGCTCGATCGCCAGATTATTCCTCAATTGTTGGGTACCCACTTTATGAGCCTGGGTGAACAACGGAAGGCTCCCGAACTCATGTGGGTGATTCACGGCTACATTCACCATTTAAGTCCTATCAGATTTTCACTGATAATATGACCTAGCTTTTATTAAAGAGCATTTAATTGTACATTTACTTGCCGAATTTAATTAAATTCTTTAAAGCCATTTTCGATAAAAGCGATATGAAAAAAATGTGAATAATCGATTTTATAAAGTGCCACTTATGATCGGTCGAATTTATCTAGTTTCTGACACATCCCAGATATATATCCGTCTTAAATTTATAATTTCAGTTTCATTGCACTTTCCATTTTTGAGCCTGGCTGTTCACACACCCAATTTTGTTGGACTTGATTATTTGGACTCGATACACCTCAAAAGGTGTATTTCTATCGAATACTCGAATTCGAAATTTTGCACAATTGGAATACTTTCCCGTACTATATATTCCATATATAGGTAAGTGAAATTAAAAAAAAAATTAAACAAGCTGTGTAGTGTCAATTCTAATTTATAGCGGTGTTATGTATTCATTCTAAACATAATTATTATTAGGTAGTGGAAAAATATGGTTGTATTTGTGGTTGTTTATTTTAGAATTAGTGGATGTATGTCCGTCGAAGGATTGTTGAAATGGTAGCTGGTGTACAATTCCTGTTCGGCATGAAATTTACACTAGTACATTAATATTTAGCTTTAGTCCGTGGAATAGTTTACTATATATATAAAAATTCTATATTTCTTTTACTCATTGCTTAAATAATTTAAAATATTCTTTAAATAAATTAAATTGTATCCAATTTTACACTCAAAACAATTTATATTTCTTTATAAGTCCAGCGTTTCGGCCGATTCGACCATAATCAATCTTAAATACAATTTTAAAACCACATCAATTTTAAAGGTTACAAATATTGTTATGATAAATTATAATAGTGAAGATTAACTGTGATTGACAGTTTTAATTTTTAATTTAAAATGAAAAATTGACAAAATAGGGTAATTATGGACTGAATATAATCATAAAATGACCTGGGCAGAATAACCTGCATAAAGTTTTTTTAAAATTGATGTGGTTGTAAAATTGTATTTAAGATTGTCCTTGAGGATTGGCCGAAACGTCAGACTCATAAAGAAATATAAATTGTTTTGAGACTAAAATTTAGTTTGCTTAAACAATAATAACCAGTCCCAAGAAAGTGTAAATTTAATATATAATTTAATAAGTAAAGAAATTTATGCATAGACTTAGAAAATTACTTTTAGTTATTACTATGTTATAATAAATATTTATATATTTAGTTCTGCGCGGTAGTTTTTCTTAATAAATTATAATCGGTGTTTATTTCTGGAACTCATTTACATGGACTGTTTTTATTTGAATATTTGAAGGTTAATATTTTCCCCGGATATTATAATTATGTTAATTTACATGTATATTTACGTTCTTTTTTATAATTATTCTATTTCTTATTTTTATAAATAATTATGTGTTTTTTGTTGATATACAGTAAAATCGGAATAAATGAAATTTATATAAAACAAAATAAAAAACTAAGTCTCTAGTATTGAGTGCTACAGCTAATGCGTTTTTTTTTGTTTTGTTTTTTGTTCACGAACCGGGGCAAGAACCACGAAGTATCATTTTCGATTCATCCTCAGACCTTCCGCCTTCCTTCTACTCCAGTACCCTTTCATCCTCCTGGACTGTTCCTCCCACTCTTCCTCAGTCCATTTTCTCCCTCGTCTCTTCTTTCCCACAAGAACCCCAACCTCTTTTATTTTATTCGCAAAATTCTCTCTATCCAAGCAGTCTTCATCCGTTGTTTTTAACCTACCCAGTTCCTCTTTCACTTGTTTTACATATACCCTATACTTTTATAGCTGCAGATTTTGTTGAAAATTTTCTTATCTAGTCTCTCATTTTTCATTCTGACCATGTGTCCGTATAATCTCATTCTCCTGTTCCTGATAACTGTTTCCAGGTCTTCTAAATTCTCATATATTTCCTAATTGAATTTTCTCCTATACCCTTCTTGCGTTATTTTGGGTTCATGAATCCTCCTCAGAATTTTCCTGCCAGCGGTAGTCTTGCCAGAACCAAATCCGGTTTTGTTACAATAATAAAAAACTTTCTGTTTCATGTGAATTTATATTCTTCAATTTTACTTCATCTAAATAATTGATAAAAAAAACTGGTTTAATTGGTAACTGGTACAATAACAATATCGATTAAGGTAATGTTTATAATTTTTCAATATATTGTTGTTTTATAAAAAGTTTGTATACATCAATTGCAGGAGAGTATATATAGTTCTTTAGGTGCTCTGGAAAGTATTTTTGGATCAAAAACTAAAATATATTTGTTTTTTTTAAGAACCTAGTTATATGGTTACCATATCCTAAGCGTTGTTCAAATAGTTTAATTTATTAGTACCAATAAATATTTCAGTAAGAAGGAAGCAATCCAAAAATGGCCTTATAATTTATTTTTCAAATAATAATTTGTTCTTTGATTAATTCCCTAATGTGATTCCCTTAACAAATAAAATGATTACATTTGTCAAGGTGATTTTATGATTTTGTCTATCTTCAAAAAGGTAGCGAAAAGCTCCTTATTAACTAAGTAATAATTTAAATGTTAGTGGTGTAATATCATTCGACTCTCTACAAATAAATAAAATTAATTAGATTTTATTCCATATTAATGGAGTGAATAAAACAAATGACCGTTTTTCAATTAAATATTTTTATTATCATTTCTATGAAGTACAGTACATCTATAGCCAATTGCTCGATCCCACGCTGATACTACTATTTGGGATGGCTGTCAAAGAACTCTTGGCCGCAATTTTAACTTCCGCAAAATTATCAATTGTTTTCCTTGAAGGAAATGGGCCATCGATCGAAACAACTAGTGATCCGATGGTGTGAGATCTGATCTATATGGTGGATCAGGCAGGAGTTCGAACCTATGAAGTTCTTTAAACTTTTTTTTTGGTTTGACGAGAAGTGATTGCTGATTGCTGAGAAGTAAGTTGGTGAGGGACTAGTCTACTGTTCTTTTTTACCTTCCCCATGGAGAGTAGATGGCGACTAACAGTATCTTTCGACACACCACACTCCCTGGCAAGTTGGTGAGTATCTGTGGACGGATTTGACACAAAAGCTTCCTGCAGGATCTCATCAATATCCGGTTGCCCGGAGCCCTTCCTTTCCAACGTCGTCTCTCCACTGCTAAATTTTTCAAACCAACGCGGCGTAGTGCACTGGTCAAGGACACCTTTCCCTTCATATTTAATAATTTCACGAGTTGCTTCAGCGGCTATTAAATTTTTTTTCCATTAATGCTTTAAAATTACGAGAATTTCGTAGGTCACTGTCATGTTTCTTTGGAAGAAATAACTAAACTGAGCCTTTTTTGAAGAGGTCGAATGGGATTAAAAAAGATTAGAGAATCTAAAGGGGTTATTAAGTATTGGTAAGTATTATACAGGATTAAAGTATTTACAGTCCTTTGAAATCTTGAATTTGATAAAATGGTCACTTTTTTTATACATCCCATTATTATTATTTTTACATTAATAAATTATAATATGAATTCATTATGTTTAAATTATCTTCATAGAGTGTTTAGGAAATATAATATTGTATTATATTGTTGAAAGATATAGGAAAACTGTTTCGATATCTTTCAACTGGAAAAGCCCTGATGAAGCTCAACGAAACGTCGGCAAATATATAGTTGTTAACTTGACCGCACCCTCAACCATCTTGTTAATATTTTATAAACCATCATTTATATATTTATTTTTTTTTAATGTTTTGAAATAGACGTAATTTTTCATTACCCCTAACTATAGTTGTGAGACTCATCAATTTTGACTTTTTTCTCCTTTTGGGTTTTGTGCTATTTGGTCTATAAATAATGAAAAATCTTCCGTAAGGGAACTACGCAGACCCGATAAAGGATTGGCCTACAAATCTAGCGAATAGATAATGATAGCCGTTCTGAATAATGGATTAATGTCATTGACCCTGCCTATTATCCTTACCCATATCAATGCAATATTTTTTCATTGCTAAATATATTCTTCCTTTATAAACATGAGAATGTCTATTGGCTAAACGTCCAGAAGTTTTGATAAACCGTATTTCCTTACTGGCTATTAACCAGGTATTTCAAAATTATTGTTAAAATAATAAGTTTTGGTATAATTACAAATTTACTTAACCTCGTAAAATTTTTAAAATTAAAATTGTAATATAAGGTCAAATTGTTCTTTGCACTATTTAGGAACAATGTATATTTCTTTAAGAATATGCTCCTAGTCCCTTGTTCTTATTTTTAAGGCAGGTAAAGACTTTATTTATTTTTTAAAATTTAATTTATTTACAAGTAAATTTGATATAGTCATTGATATGCAATGACATTATAGAGACATTTACCCATTGATAGAACTCCAATAACATTTATAGAGGAGAAGATCTTGAGGCCATTTTCTTTTCAGAACCCAACGAGGATTAACAGGTAATGAAAGAAGAGCCAGGTTACAAGTTAGTGGGTGGTTATCACCGCCATTAAAACTAAACGACTTCAAATATTAAATCGGATTAATTTAAACTTACATATATAATTTATATATTAATGAAAAAAATCTTGATTTTTTGATTTATTTTGAGATTTTATTTATTGCTTTTAATATAAAATATTCTCGAATTTTTATATACATTTGTTTATTCGGCTAAATGAGTTCATTCGTTAGCTATGTCAAACATTTTTGATCTTAATATTTTACCTGTTTTTTTTTTACTAACGCTTCATTGTAAATTATATGAGTGGTTGAATGTCTTATAAATTTAACGTTTTGTGAAAATAACAATTTTTTTTTTAAATAAAATTTTTTAACATTCTATCTCGTTCATTCACTTCCACCCACACTCCCCAAACTAGGTGAAGCCTTTTCAACTCCTGGAAGAGGAAATCAAAGGTGGATGGCAATCTATTTGGAAAGAAAGTTCTTTGGTTAACCTTAAGGCGTAAATGTAGAGTAGAGGTACTACGGACTGTACTGAGAAAAGGTCACACGAAACTCGCTCAGATTGAGAAGTTTCAATATTGTAATAACAATATGACAACTAGCCATATCTTTCAGGAATGCCATATCACTCCTCAATATTTTGGGATTAAAGCCTGACAATACAACAACCCTTAGGGGCGATAATAGAACAAGCGAATGAGTATTTAAAGTTTTAAAATTACATAATATCGAACTGAAATATGACATAGAATTGATAGGTATATCAGAGGGAAAGTTTTAGTTAGATAGAAAGGGGAGATTGATAAATGAATAAACAAAAAATGAATATAAGACAAACGAACAACTTTCCAATTTATTGATAAATTATGTCTTCAACTAAGAATATTTATTGGATTGCTAGTGTAGTAGACGGATAAAAAATGGCAGCTGTTTCAAAACCTTATAAAAACATTAATTTTTCATTCGGAGCTCTATATCTTAAAAACTACCAACAAAACTAGAAAATCTAAGAGAACATAATTTAAAGAAGAGTAAATTTGCTGAAATATTAGTCCTAATAGAGTTATTTATGTCCAATAGTTCTCGAGATATAGCTTTTTAAAAAGCAAAATTTCTTAAAAATGTAGTGAAAGATTAGTAGTTAGTTAATTTATTTTGAGAAACCTATATCTCAGGAACTAAGTGACGTACAAATGTCTACTAGCACTCAATTTAAAGCTAGTTTAATGGACTATAAAAAAGTTTATGACCTTTACCTTCGTAGGAGTAATAGTTTACTTGAAATTTGCTAAAATAAATTAATTTATAGTTGTTCAGACAATTAGTTTGATATATGAAAAACATCATTTCAGAAACCATTGGATGTACAGATGTTTGCCAGCGCTCAAATTAAAGCTAGTTTAATTTACTACAAAATAGTTAATTATGTTTATCTTTGTAGGAGTAGTAGTTTTATGATATTTGATAAAATAAACTCACAAAATGTTAATTTATAGTTGTTCGTATAAAATATTGGATATTTAAAAAATATCTCTAGATCCATAAGATGCACATATGTCTGCCAACACTCAAAATAAAGGAAATTTAACTTACTATAAAGTAGTTTATGACACTTATCTTCGTAGGAGTAGTAGTTTTTATGATATTCACATATGAATATAAATTTGACAAACGAAAATTTGTCCGAACAATTATAAATCAATTTATTTTAGCGAATTTCATGTAAACTATTACTCCTACGAAGATAAACATCATAAACTACTTTATAGCTTATTAAACTAGCATTAATTTGAGTGCTAATAGACATCTGTATATCAAATGGTTTTTGAGATATAAATTTTCCAAAATAAATTCACTAACTACTGATCTTTTAGTACGTCCCATACATTTTTATAAAATGTTGCTTTTTAAAAAGCTATATCTCGAAAACTATAAATAACTCTATTAGGGCTCATATTTTAGAAAATTTACTCTTCTTTAAATGACGTTCTCTTAGGTTTTCTTGTGTTGTTCCTACTTTTTAAGATAGAGCTCAGAATGAAAAAATAGTTTTATTTATCGCTTAGAAACAGCTGCCATTTTTTATTCTCCCTACCTATACTTGACAGACTCATCAATTTTGATTATTAATTACACATAGCTTTCATTAAAGTAATTAATAATTGGGGTGAGATAACTGCCTTTTTTCTCCTCTTGGGCTCGTGTACTATGAAGGATAGACCAATATGGGATCGTGAGCTGTGGTCAAGATTGTTTACTGCTGCAGCGCTCAATCTGAATGTCAATCATGTTGAGGTATATAATCAGCCATGGTTTAGCTCCGATGATGGTATTACATAATTTGATTCCTATTGTTTACAGCGGGGCTCTCATTTTCTGGTTGAGTGAATTAAAATTACTATTGGAAGCCGCTCCTTAGTGTATACAACAATGCACCATCTTTCATTTGAACTAAATTAT
>NW_027107991.1:143861-145817 GCF_000696795.3 Halyomorpha halys | reverse complement strand
TAATAAAAAAAAAACTCTCTTAAAATATATACAAACAAAACAATTATAATTTATTGGCAATCCAAGATGTGTCATTAACTAATTCTTTTCCATTTTATTTATTTTGTTAATTTTAATTAGTTTTGTAATACAATCATTGGTAATTTTCTTTTATTACTAGTTGCAAACCAATATAACGTTCATACTTCAGCTTTTAAAAAGTGTCTCAAATTATATTTTTATACATCGACCTATACATTTTTAGAACATTTACATTTGTGTTTTTTTTTATACCGTTTAATTCTTGTTCCCTCCATGAATTTGAATCTATCCATATTTTATTAGTAGTTAATTGAATTTTTGTCGCCTTATTAGGATTATTGTACTTCATGTTTTAAATATTTCTTTACTGCACATGTTACTGTTTATTAGTACATATGATTCGAAATGTTCTAAGGGTTTAGTAAATACCTTCAGAATATTCTAAATAATATGCAATAAAAAACCTTAAAAAATACATAAAATATGCAAAAAGTAATCCTGATATGGGAGAAGATAGCTGACCGTAAGAAGTAGATTGTTGGAAGTCCGTGTAGTAGAAGAAAACTATTGTTAACGAATGTTTCGTGACACTTTGCATCGTTAGGGCTGTCAGATTGAAACAAAGATGACAACTGAGTTTGTCTAGTTGTCATCTTTGTTGACAGCCCTGGCGAAGCCATGCAAAGTGGGTCGAAACTTTGGTTAACAATGAATAGTTTTCTTCTACTATTTTATTACCTTTACTGAACGCCACCTGTTTATCTTGAAAACAAAATCAAATACAATCTAATGTGCCTTCAATAATTTCTGAACTAAAATATAAATTGGAGAAGGGATTAAAAATTGAACAAATGAATATGAAAATAACCCAAACAAGTATGTGAATGTTTAAAAAAAATATGTATTTTAAATATATAAAAATATTATGTAAGATATTTAAAAACAAAAAATGAAGATAACAGAAATTTGCAATTAGTAATAAAAAAATAAAATAATTGTAGGCATATTCTTCTTTACATGAGGTTGGCTTGCTCATGCTCAGTTGAAAAAAAAAAGTATTATTAACCTAATATTTCATATTAAAGGAAAACTTTTTTTATATATATATATAAAGATCTCCACTAAAATATCTTCAAACCCTAAAATAATTGAAATAATACGAGATTTTCAGACTTGTAATTTTAGAACATTTTGCTTTGGGCCCACGGTTAGACTCCAAAACAAGGCTTGTATCTAGTATATTTTAGATAACGTGCTAGCTGGATTAAAATTGAAGAGCGCGATTTTTTTTATTTTAAGAATGATTTATTTGACGAACAACATCGATATTTTTATTTGATAAGATTGAAATTATTTATTTCAATATTTTACTGAAGGAATTATATTACAGTTAAGAAAATCTAAGCAAAATTAAATATACCTTCGTTATTGGTGTTTTTATGAAATATTAAACGTGTTCGAAAATACTTTATTTTTCGTACCTTTTCTTTCCCTTTTAACTTGGAGGTGTTCCCTGCTAATCCGACCACATGCCTTCCCTCCCTTTGTGTACTTTAAATGTGTGTTCTTGGTCTGCCTCGTGGGCTGGGGAAAGAACCTTTCTATAATAAGTATTGTAAACAGAATGTATATGTATTCTATTGTCATTAATTTTTTTAAAAAGGTCCTTTCCTTAGTCCACGGGGCAGATAAATATAGACTAGATATACATCTCATTTCAAGAGCATCTCATTCGTGTAGATTGACCATCTCTATCAGACCATCACAAAAGAATTCATCATGTATTCTATATCTTAATTTTTTTTTTAGTTTATTGCAAACTTTATTTACTGAAAATATAATCTGCCACAAATTTGGGTAATGGGTTATAGTGATAATTAATAATTATACACTTTCATACAAAACAGAAAAATGTGTATATAAAATAAATTAAAA
>NW_027107991.1:142574-142981 GCF_000696795.3 Halyomorpha halys | reverse complement strand
AGAGGTCGATTCGACCATATTAGCTAGGACATCTGAAAATAAATAAAATCTCTATGTGTACATACAAAGAAAAATAAATAAATGAAATGAATATAATCAAACTAAGTAAGATAAATTATATACAGTATTTACAATCTCGACCTAAGGATCGATCACCCACCCATGAGGGGTCTCTTCGAGATCCCAGCGGAGCCCTCTCACTGCGTCACTGGTAATGAGCCAGTGGAGGCCGAGTAAGTGCGCTAAAGCCGCAATCACTCTACATGAGCGAAGCATCTGGCCATTTCCAGAACTCCAACTGTCAATTTTATTTTACAAAAGATCTCTTGGCCACTGTCGTTTTAACCTTCGAGATGTAAGGATGGGTGGAACTAGATAAGGATTGAACCAAAGGATAAGGATCATCC
>NW_027107991.1:140321-142524 GCF_000696795.3 Halyomorpha halys | reverse complement strand
TTACAAAAGATCTCTTGGCCACTGTCGTTTTAACCTTCGAGATGTAAGGATGGGTGGAACTAGATAAGGATTGAACCAAAGGATAAGGATCATCCTAATCGATTATCAATATTTATGTTTATGTTTATATGGAATTTTGAGAATTTGGTTGGTATAAGGTCATGGGCAAAAGGAATATGAAGGTCATTGTGTTCTGTTGGAAACGTAATAATTTACCTTGATTCTGAGGATTTTGGATTGAAAAGACTGGATATGTTTGATCCTCGAAAGTTTAGTTATTCCCCAAAGTTCAAGTCCATAAGTCCAGATAGGTCTGAGGATAGTCTTATAAATTAGTAGTTTGTTTTCTATGGAGAGATTAGAGGTCCTGCTGAGTAGTCGGTAAAATTGGCTGAATCGTCTGTTTAGCTATTGCATTTTGAGTCTAGTATGTTGGTTCCAGGTGAGTCTTTTGTCTAGTATGAATCCAAGATATCGCACTGTGTCGGATCTGGGAAGAGGTATATTATTAAGAGTAACAGGTGGACAGAAGCTTCGGGGGTGAGTGAAGGTCACATGGGTGCATTTCGATTCATTGACTTTTATCCGCCATTGGTTGCACCATTGCTCAGTTAGCGTGAGGTGTATTTGGAGATTGTATAAGGCTGTTACAGGATCAGGATGGGAGGATAGAATGGCTGTATCGTCAGCAAATGTTGCCAGGAACGTATCGGGAGTGATGGGAATACATCTAACATTAACTATTCAGCGTTGTGATCAGTTATGGCTAAGTTAATTTAAGCTCAATGCTACTTTACACCGATTGGTTCCTGAGGTTATTTCCTACATAGACAAAATTATAGCGATTGAGCAACGGCAATGGTCGCTTAGTCGCTTGAACAAAAATCCAACATAGAGAATATAGTCAAGTGCCCTGATCAAACATTTGAAGATCAGCCAATAATGTTGCTTTCGGTCGCTTCCTAACTGAACTTGGGTTGTATGACCGAGCGACGGCGATGGTCGCTTAGTCACTTAATGTAGCTGTGTGTTCGTATTGAACCCCAAATACTCAATTAGGGCACTCAACTATATTCTCTATTTTTGGTTTTAACTTAGACTGACTACGCGACCACCACCATCGCCTCGCCGCGCTCTATCCTTGCCCAGTTGGTACGCGGCTTTAAGTTGCTCCTACATTGGACCAGCTCCGAAATCGAAAGATAAAAATATATACACGAGATCTCACCCATACCAATAAAACTCAATCAAATTTGTTTTTTTAATGATATTTAACTGAAAATAATTGATACCAGCAGGCATGCATAAGATCTCATTATTGTAGTTGTATAAATAGAAAAGACCATGAAAATGTGAAAGTAGTTTTAGTAAATAATTTAATGAATTAATGTTTAAATAAACAGTTATTTAAAAACTTAATTGAAAATATCATTAATCCTGTGCGTGTGCTTCAATTAGTTATATCGTTTGAAATAAGAAAACTTTTTTTACTTTTTATTTTTGTTATTATCAGACAAAACCTGTTTGTGGTGGTAGTTATTTTGTTTCAAGAAGACCGGATCTCTCCTTTATGCAAATCAATTTGGCACACACCGTGCGAACACACTCTTGGTATTTTACAAAAAAAAAATGTTTATTCTTAAATTTGAATTCTCTATTGAAATAACATAATTTTGAGTTAATTAGTTGTATTAAAAAACAAAAGATGGTAAAAATATATTTAATGTACAGTGACCGAACAAAGTATTTGCACACCACGTTTTTAAAAAAAAAATAAATTATGAATTTATGCAATAAAAACCCTATTATTTCAAAAATAAAAAGTATATTATAACTTAATAACTACAAATAAAATTGAAATGAAAAACTTCTTTCATAAAAAACTAAACATCAAACTTACAAAAAATACAGAAAAAGGTATTTGCACACCTTGCATTTGCCGTTGGTATCTATTACCGCTTGTAAACGTCTCAGCATTGAGTGGACAAAGTTTTAATTAAATCCGTGTTGATTTGTTCCCATTCTTTCTGTAAAAGATCCTTGAGGTGGTGTCTTCCGGTTATTTGCTGTTTTCGAACATTTTTATCTAACTGTATATATGTATATATAGTTGACCGTAAAAATTGATATATAAGAAGATGGTCAGGGTTGCGGTCAAAAGTGAAACAAAAATAGTTTACAACTATTTATTTTCCAACGTTTC
>NW_027107991.1:134409-140021 GCF_000696795.3 Halyomorpha halys | reverse complement strand
TTTTCAATTATCTTTAAGCCAGGAGACTGTGGAGGAATATGAAGTTGTTGGCGATTGTTAAATGTTAACCACTCTTTAGTTTGTTTGCTGTATGTTTCGGATCATTATCATGCATAGACATATACTGATCCTGAATTCCTAATCTGGCTGCACTAGCTAGCAGGTTATGGCGCAAACCCTTGACATAACCTTCTGCATTTAAAATCCCTTCGATAGGCACGAGATTTCCTACACCATTATAAACCATGCATCCCCAAACCATTACACTCCCACCTCCATGTTATACAGTAAATCAGACGTTTTGCTTCCTGAATTCTTCACCTTTCCTTCGCCATATCGCCCTTAGATCCAAACAAATTAAATTTACTCTCATCAAATATTAATATATTTTTCCAAAAACTGATTGATGGGCTTATTGATGTGATCCCTAGCAAATAAAAGCGTTTTTTTGTGATTGGTTCCACTGATACAGGACCCTGCTGTATTCCTTCAGAATTTAAAACATTTCTAATTGCTGTAGTGCTCACACAGACCCCAGAGGTCGATTCGACCATATTAGCTAGGACATCTGCACTAACTCCTGGATTTTTCATCACCTCAATTTTGATTTTTCTTTTTATCCTTTCATTTATTTTCTTTGGACGTCCTTTGTACCGGTTATTTGCAGTTGTGCCTTATTCTTCAAATCTCTTAATTACATATCTGACGGTAAAAATTAATACTTAACAAATCTGCTATTTGGCGATACGATTTTCTTTGATCTCGAAATAATGTAACTTTTTTTTGGCATTAGAATCGGTTAAATTAACACGAACTTAATAGATTGAAAGATTTATTGAAATTTATAATACTGATAGAAAAGAACAAGATTATATTCAAGCATACAAAGAAGAGCAAGTAAACAAACACAGTGAGCAAATACTTTTTTCCTTGTGTCTATATTAAGTTTAAATAGATTTTTATTATGATCATGTTTTTAATTGAATTTATACTGTTTATACTCGCATATAATCTTTTTACTTTCTTGAGACTGGCTATTATTGTTTAAACTAAATTAAATGTAAATATAAATAATTGTAACTAAGTTGGATATATTGTTATGACAGCAAGTTGTAATAGTTTGAAATTTATTATGATGAAAAGTTTTAATATTAATGAAAGAGTTACAAAATAGAGTAAACTTGACTGAAACTGGTCACCTATGCAGAATAACCTGCATTAAATATTTTATGTGAGTGTAAATTGGTATTTAAGATAGTGAGGGTGGCCGAATAGGCCTTTTAAGGAAATAAAGAATATTTTAAGACTTTAATTTGGATGCATTTGATTTTATTTAAACAAAAATGAATATGTTTTATTTATTTGTGTATCACTGCTTATTGCCGCACCCTCTATCACCTTCTCTTATCGAATCTAAAGTCAACTGTAAACACCTCATTATTATATGTGTATTTCTGAAAAACAAACATTCAGCAACGATTAGTTTGTTTTATTCTATTTTGTTTATGTTGATGTCAATGCATCAAACGGTGAGTTTAAAATTAACGGATACATTATAACTTTTTCGGATCAGAGCTTTAAAGTGTTATCAAAATTACTTTGTATAATTAAAAAAATATATAAGCGTTAGTAATATATAACTCATTTTATAATATTAATTATAAAAAAAAAAATTAATACCTACAATTTTTAGATTTTTTATTAAAGATACATAGAATTCAAAAGCATGCCTGATATTTTATTCTTTGCTACTAACTGATATAATGAAACAATAAACCATTGTATAATAATTATGTTTTTATTTCTGTTCCAGGTGAATACTTCATTAGTGAAAATTTAATCATTGCCTATATTCTTCTGAAAGGTATTCATTGTCCTTAGTTTTTGATATAATGATTATTAGTTTGATAGTGGATGTGATTATTGTTTTACTATTATTATAATTTTTTTTGTATTATTAACACAAACTTCAAATATCCTTCACTTTTATTCTTAACTTTTTATTTTAAAAAAACCTCTTAACGTTTCGGCCATTAGGGCATTTTTAAGAAGACAACTAGTAAAATTGGTTTTCATATTATTATTATATTACCTCCTCACACAGTTCTAAAGTTTTTGTACATACCTTAACCTTTGATGTCATAATTCATGAAATTGCCTTTTTTGCAGGCTAATTGGGCCATGTCTTATATCTTTAAAAACAAAAATAAATATTGGTGGAAGATAGCTGATTGACCGTATGTATCAATTAATGGAATATGGTTCGGGTGCTGACAAATTAAAATCAAATAATAATAATATGTACATAATACTAATATAATATTATGTACATAATTACTATTAAATAAAAATAGTACATAATATTACTATTTGAGTTAAATTTGACTGCACACGGGCCATATTCCATTTACCAAAAATAAATATTAAATTAATATCATAACAGTTCCAAACAATCTTTTTAAAATGATTATTCACTTAAAAACCACTTAATTTCAATACAAATCTATTCCACGAAAATTGTTTTTCCTTTTCTATTAACCTCTTTATCAACAATAAAACCTACCTTCAACAGATTAGGAAGGACTCTGTTATCACTTTATTACTAAGCTTACTTTATTTACAATTTAATTAACATTCTTTTATAATTTGTTGCTTATAATTTAACATTATTTAAAAACATAATTACTTTATTTTTATTATATACATATACCTCCTCAACTTTTCACATATACATATATAAAGGTGCATTTATATGTTCATATATAATCTATACATATACATCAGTATATTTCAAGAATTTGAACATTTAAAATAAAAAGTTAAGAGATTTTTTTTTAATTTATTATTTATAATTATTTATTATAATTTATAATTATTATTTGAGATTTTTATTATTATTATATAATTCGTAATTATGACACATTTTCAAATACAATTCTACAGTAAGTTAGAATTTATCAATGAATACAAAAATATAATCAGTGCCGCATCACAAAGGTCGAAGTTCTTATTTACTTTAAATTATTATTAGATGTATATATATTTTTTTTATTCAAGTGTTTATTCAATCTATAGTCTCAAGTATAGATATCCTCTGAATTGAATTTCTTCCAATTACTCGCATTGCTTGTCTTTATTTTATTTATTTGTAGAGAGTAGGTTTTTTAGAACTTTTCGCCCGCAGTAATATAACAACAATATTCATACAATTATAATATAATAATAGTGTTGACTAATTCATATTATAAATTAAGAAACTGCTTACACATCCCTATTACTATATTTTCTTAACAAATAATAGAAAATTCCAACTTATTAAAAAAGCTAATACGCGCACATTGATCATTATCAAGCCTATTTGGACACAAACAAGTTAGGCCCTCACCCGATGTTCAGGTCACTTGTGAGATTATCCCGTGGTCAGGGTTGCGGTCAAAGGAGAAACAAAAATAGTTTACTGGAAGATTATTGATTGACCGTGTGTATAGAAAAATGGAATATGGTCCGGGTGTGGTCAAAAAAACTCAAATAGTAGATAATTATACTATTTTATTGAGCCAACGTTTCGCCCCACGTTGCAGGGCTTCTTCAGGGCTAAAAAAAGATACAAACACTATAGTTACAAAAAGGAAAAAAAGATAAGTGTAAAATAACAGGGGTATAAAATGTAAAAAAGTAAGATATAATAAGAAAAATTAAAGGTTGTAAATAGTAAATGAAAAAGGTAATAGTAACAGATAGATAAGAGAAGAAATATTAAAGAAAGTACAAATAAAGAGATGATAAGAAAAAAAATACAAATCAAATGATGAGACAGAATGCATGCCTGTTTTGACAGCAGTCAAAAACAAAGTGACGGTTGGTATAGGGAGGAGAGGGGATGACAGTTATGCCACAATAACGAAAATAATTTGTAAAGTAAACATAGTAAAAAAGTATTTAAATTAGGTGACCAATAAATGGTAATATACATAATAGGGGGAGAAGAAATATTAATAAAATGAAAAAAAAACAAAAATAAAAACAGATAGAAAAACAAAGGAAAAGTAAAGTATAAAATAATGGGATACAATGTGTGTAAGTAATTAAGAAACAAAATATACCATTTGAGCGGAGATACAGAAAAGTGTAAAATATAAGAGAAAATTAATAATAAAGTAATTAATATAAGTACACTTAAGAAGATAACACATGAATATAAATTAAAAGATGGATACATGAATATAAATGAATAATTCTAATTCGAAATTCTTACTTTCTCTATATTCCATATATAGAAGTAAAAACAAAAAACAGGAAGGAAGCTGTACTGACCTATACAAATACTATACAAATTTTCAGTTAGAATTGTTAAATTAATTATTTTTACAGTTATTATCGATTGTTATCTGTTTATTTTCATATTATTTATATGTAATATCAGAATTATACCCAATATTTATGTATTATTAAATCATTTCCTTTATCTTTAGCATTAGAGGAAGAGATGGGCAATGTTTTCGCTTCTGTTAGTCCTATTGTAGTATGGGAAACTTCATTGACGAATAAGGAGAAAACTGTTGTTTGTTGTTTTTGTTTGTTAGATATAAATAGCCTCTTCTTGGAATTTGCGGTTTAGCATTAAATGTCATCATACCCACATTATCTTAATTTGTGAGATATATAAAACTGATAAGATCTATTTTAATTGGTAATTAATTATAATTTGTGCCATATTTGTATTTTCAACATTTTTATGGAGCAAAAAAAAAAATAAAAAATATGAAACCAATTGGAAATCGTTTTATAATTTGATAAAAGTAATACTCACATGTTATTCTATGAAAACAAATCATGTTTAACAAGCGAATTTCATGTTACAAACACTAATGATCCGATGTTATCTACATTTTTATTTATTTTAGTGGTTTTTGGGTTTTATTAATTTTTAGCGGTTTAAATCATTTTGAGTAAATAAATGTTATTTATGATTAAACCGTATTTGATAATGATGATTTTATATATTTTTTTTATAAAATCGCTTCTTAGTCTTACACTATACATTAAAATTTAATTTTTTTGCAGTGCAAAAAACTGATATGACGTCATTTCGACCTACCCATATGCTTGCTTGGCTTATCTTCTCAATGCAAATGCGATTTTAATTTATTCCTTTTTTTAAAGTTGCCTTCGTTATGTAAGCAATTATTGCTTATGAGTTATATTCCTTCTCGTTCTAGTGCAGTACCTAATTGCTAAAACACCTATACTCTACTCAACGTACACTACAAAAGTTGTTAGTCCAAGTGCCAAAAGATGTCAGAACTTGAAACTTTTGATGTAAGTATTATGCAAGATACAAATTGTAAGCTCGTTAGAGGTTATATTAAAAAAAATCAGAAAAAATTTTTATTAATTTATTTTTTTAAATTTTATTTATTTAAAAAATTACATCCAATATGGTCTGACCAGATGACCACATCTATCGGTCGGTGCCTAAATAACACATACAAATCACAGACACTAGTGAAATGTAAATATTACAGTTTTGACTATTATGGCGTTGTGGAGGATGTACAATTTTTATGCTAGATAAGTACAATATGAATTAATCTGAAGTCATATAATTAATA
>NW_027107991.1:125090-134169 GCF_000696795.3 Halyomorpha halys | reverse complement strand
AATATTTTTTTTTTTGTGGTTGATTTATTTAATTCTTAAACTAACTAAAAAACTAAATGATTTTGCCTTCTAATTAGAAAACAGTTTGGAGGATTATGTTCGAATTAATAGGTTCAGTGAATACAGTGAGTAAATAAATTGTTACTTATAATATAGTTACAGAGATGGTAATATATAATGGTAATGGAAATATAACATTTCTAAACTCTGCAGAATAGATATCCGATTTGTTGCAAACAATTTCGCTAACATTAAAGCGTCAATTTAAGGCAAATTTGTACTTTCTGCTTTCATAAAACCGAATCCCATAATTGTTTTTGAAAAATAATGAAATTATTTAATTAATTAATTAATTTAATTATCACTTTTTTTTCTTTAAATTTATTTTTATTTATTACCTGATCGGTCTGGTGGGCCGTTTACATGGTTGATTTAACAGTTACATTTTTTTTATCAGTTGATCATGGGGGGTAGTATAGTCTCGCACAAAAGACAACTAGACAAAACGTAATAATTTAAAAAATATATGATAAAATAAATAGATAGAAATAATAATCCTTGATAAGAGAGAAAAGTAAAGGTAGTAACAATATTCATAGACTTAATGAAACAAACAATTGCCCTATAATGAGGAAAAACACAAGTTAATTTGAAAAAAAAGATGAAAAGAAAATTGATAAAATATAAGCTAGGTCAATAATAGAATTGATAACTACAGAATTTATAATAGGATGTCCTGTAGCAGCCTGGGCTTCAGTCTTCGGGTTGAGGTTGAGTTTCCCAAGTTGTAAGTCGCTGCTCCTTTACTGTCGGTAACTGGGAGTGGAACTTCATGAATCGTTTTTTGATATAATACTCTATTGACTCCATTTGCAATTCCTGATGCAATTAGCTATTCCTTATAAACCAAGGAGCATCCACTGCGATTCTGAGGACTTTATTTTGAAAAGATTGTAGTTTTTTCTTTTTCGTAAGGGATGCCGCTCCCCAGACTTCAAAGCCATACATCAGCAGTGGCCTGAGAATTGCTTTAAAAATAAGAACAGTAGTTTCTGGTTTTAATTTGGATTTTATATTTACAATAGGATATAGAATTGGTAACCTTGCGTAGGTTTGAATTAGTATAAAAAAAATCTTATAGCAGCAAAATACTTACTATCTTTTAGATGAAGAAACTATTTATATTGATAAATATTAGTCAATTTCGATAAAACGTTATCTTAATATACATAAAGTTCGAACTAAAACCAGAAGTGACCCAATACAATATGATTAATGTCTCAACCTGACTCCTTTAAAATTTATTTCTTTCTTGATAATTAAATTTAAAAGTCATTACTTAAAAAAAAAAAATTGGCAGAGAGATATCGTCGTTATTATTAGCCTCCGCCAAATCTAATTTAATCTTTTTAGCTCTACTGATAATGTCTCAGTGTTCCCTAACTACTCGAAACAGTATTAGATCTGTATTTGTGCACCATTTCTTCCCTCATCCAAGTGTTCAAGTAAGCGATTAAATTATAATTTTAAAATGTGTACAATAATTTTAATAATGTTTATTCGAAAAATTGGTTTTATTCGAAAAATTTCCCCTCAGGCCCTCAGCTTTTTGCCAAATCAAACTCCACCTGGCCTGGTTTCATCAGGATGGAGCAAACAATTTCATTTAGTGTTTTTATTTATTTTCCACGCAGCAGTAATTGCATTTATAGCAGTACTTATTTATTCACAAATGATGCCTATATTAAAGTAATATATCTATCTCTGCCAAGTCTTTGCTCATTCGACAAACATAACCGAACCACTTAAGATTTTTTTTTCTAGGGTTTATTTTAGCCCAGGAATTTTCTGCTCCTATATACCCTCTGATTAATAATCCTTTCATTTCTTTTGCGTTCTCTTCTAGTTTTTCCTAAAATTCTATGAAAGAACTTCATTTCAATCGCTTATTTGCTTGTTGGGCATGATCCACTTCTGACTTCCGTCGGTAAGAAGGGTGAGGTATACTGATTTGTAAATATGAAGCTAGGTTTCGTACCCTACATCTCGATAGCCAACAATGCTCTTACCTATACTATAGTAGATGTGGTTGGCTTAACCAATTCTCTTTGCTATTTCCTAATATATTTTACCCAGTTCATTCATGTTTGTGCCTAAGTATGTAATGTTATCGACCTCTCAAGTACCAATGGTAGAAAAATATAGTAGTTTCAACTAACGCCGGTTTTTTGAGTGCTTCGGAATATTGTTAAAATAAAATAAATAAATAAAAATGTTAAAGAAATAAGTGGTTTCTTGAAAGAAAATAATAAAAGGGAAAAGTAAATTAATATTTAAGAAATAAAAAAATAAATCTAAAGAAAAAACCGATAAAATAAAATAAACGTAAGCTTAAACATAAACTAGAACAAATAAATGATTTTGCCTAATAATGATGTTAAAAAAACAAGTAGTAATAGTTTAATTGTTCTGAAAGATAAATTTGTATTTCGTATTAAATGAATACTGATAGGTAATGCCAATTGACCAATATCTAACTGTTGAACATATGCTTATAATTATAAAAAAATTTTAATCAAAAGTAAAATTTTTAAATAATTATTCAAATAAAAAAATTGTCTTTGAGATTATTACAAGCTGTCTCAACCTGTAAATTGACCAACTCATGCATGTTTTTTCTTCCCATGGGATAATTGTAGTACAAAATCTTATTACCTCAATGGTTGGAAAGGATAATGGAAAATTTCAGTTTCACTGACGAGATAACATAACTGGTAGTTGACAGACATCGGTAGGTTATAGGAAGCGATCTCAAAAATATCTCTTGGAACCAACTTATATCTCAACATTCCTGGATAAACTCCAAATACGGTTGTGTCTGAAGTCATAGTTGTTGTTCCCTAGCAAACAACAACTGCTTAACGACATACAGATGTTTGTGTTATAAATACCCTAAACCAATTTTCTTTCATTTAAAGTAATATGATACTGAATTAAAAAAAAAAAAATTCATTTTTCAAAATCATGAATAAAACTATTTCTGGATTTCTTATAAAACTAATAAAAAAAGATTTTATTTATTTATTGATATATTTAACTGTACATAAAATACATAAAGTAAATTTGAAATAATATCATAATGGTATGGTACAAGCATGTAGAGAAACTATCCATTGGTAGCACTCTAAAAATATTTTTACATTATAAGTTCTCGAGGCCATCTTCTTTTCAGACGCCTCGGAGGATGGTTCAGACTAGATCGGTTACATATGGAACATTGAGGTCTTTATGGATGATTTAATTTGTGACAAAGTAAGGAGCATTAAGGATTTTGAATTGTAAGGATTGGATGCGAGAGGAATTCGAAGGTTTAGTGGAGCCTCAAAGATCAACTCTGTATGTCCAAATAGGTCTTATTATAGTCATGTAGATCAGTCTTTGGTAATGAATTGGAAGTTTAGACCGTTTGTCTAGTAAGTGCGGTAATAGTCGAAATCGACGAGCAGTTTCCTGTCTTTTCAGTCTGGTGTGAGGATTCCAAGTTAATCGTTTGTCCAAATGTAGTCCAAGGCGGGTCTGTTCTACAGGGATAAGAAACAAAAAGTTAAAAAAATAAATAAAAATGGATCAACCACCCTCCATTTTGGAGACCCTACTTTATGCATTGCCAACTGTTTTTCTGTCAAATAATTGAAGTCATACAAAACATTACAATTCCAAAGTGAAACAACTAGCACTTAATGGGAATATTTTCTCATTTATGTGGCTCATTCTAATCAGAATAAACGTGATTGTTAGTTAGTCACTATTTTTTTAGAAAGTAGTAAATAAAGTCTGTGATTGCAAGGGCGTAGTAGTTGGCCTGGAACGCAACAGAGGGCGGTGTTAGCCCAAGGCAGAGGTGAACCAGTCACGCTATTATTATTTTTAATCTAATCCTTTCTAGGTCAAATGTAAAACAATCCATAGAATAAACCGAGGGAAAGAAAATATTTGCGGTCTTGGAAAACAGACAGTCCCTTGTCAATACTGGTATGGTCCAGAGGTCGTATTAGTCCAAGGGTCCAAGAGAACACAGGAAGCTATTTATACGAGAATGGCGGCTGTTTCAAAACGTTTTGATTACTTTTATGAAAATCATTTATAGTTAGTAGTTAAAATTTTGAGTCTGTCAAGTATAGTTAGAGGGAATAAAAAATTGCAGCTGTTTCAAAACACTAAAAAAAAAAAAATTGAATTTTACTTTTTTCATAAATCAAACCTATTGTCCGAACAACTATAAATCAATTCATTTTAGCGAAATATCATGAAAACTACTATTCCTACGAAGGTAAAGGTCATAAACTACTTTATAGTACAATTATTTAGCTTTAATTTGAGTATATTTTATTCCCCCTACCTATACTTGGCAGACTCATCCATTTAGTCTAATAATTATACATAGTTTTCATAAAAGTAATAAAAAATTGGGGCGAGATAATTGTCTTTTTTTCTCCTCGACTCTTTTATAATTTCCTTATTCATTCTTTCCATTTCTCGTTCTCAGCCCTATTTTCGCATTTCTCTCTATTCCACTCTGTCATGCCTCCCTTCTCCCGAGATCCGCAACACACAATTAATCAAAACTTGGGCTGAAATAACTGGCTAGGACTCTTGAACTACTCTGTCGCAGACATGGCTGAGCAATGACCGATCCATCCTTTGAATATTTTACCACTTTCGATTCTCCATTGAATTCCTCATCTGAAATTCTAGGAAATGTCGAGTATATTTGAATGATTCATAAAGATGGCGGTCACAATATCGAACGTGTGTCGTTCGAAAACCACTGAATTACTGATTGAAAGCTATTACCACTGAAAGATCTGTTCTGTTTCCTTTTGTTCCCCGATGATCACCATTGCTTTTCTTCTTAGATCTCTTGTTATCAAAGTCGTTGATATTGGAAATCGCCATTGCGTTTTCATCATTTTATCAGAATTCTATTTCTCTAATGACTATTATCGTTCTTGTCTCAATTACTCGGAAACGAAGGTCTGAATTTTCTTTTTTTAATTGCGGAGCACTGAGGAGATGCGTGTTGTTGACATGTGAATGTTGCATGAGAGCGAGTTGAAAGTTTGAATTCTGATCAAGGACAGAAAATAATTTATGTTTAGTCATTAGACATGAATACTGGGTCCGGAAAGGTATGTATTAGCATATACTAACACGGGCGTACCCTGGATCAAAACTATGGGGGGGGGGGATGCAAGTCATAGCTTGTGACATTTCAGCACGGAAAAGGAGAATAAAACTAAAATTATATATAACTGTCGCAGTGCTTTATTAGTTATTACTAGGGATAGGATTTTTATGTTTTCACATATTTTTACCTGACCATGACATCTTCGATTCCTTACTAACTAAAGATGTTTCAAGACATTTCTGGCCAAAAGAAGCTATTTTTATTTTACATATTTTTAAATATTTGGCCTTTTTTACATATTGTTACATATTTTGTTGTAAATCACATATTTTCTGAAATATTTGTTATTTTTTTACATATTTTTAGATTTTTTGTCCTGAATCATGTATTTTCTTAAATTATTTGTTCAATTGTGAATACATTTTTAAATACATTCAGCAACTACGTAAAATTCAAGATAACGCAAGAAACTTAAAGGTGAAATTTATTATGAAAATAATAAAAATAAAATTCTATAAATTTTCTCACAGAATTAATAGGGTCTTATTCCTGTGGCATTTTTCTATAATTTGTTTGTTTACTCCTCAATCCATTTCTCTGTTTCCCCCCTTCTCATGCCCCTTTCTCATCTTACTCTTGTTTCACTCCCCTAGTTTAATTACAATTACTGATGTCTTGTTATTGAACAGCTATGTTTTCTCCAAGTACATTTTTTTGTACATATTTTAACATTATTTCTTTTAAATATTATTCATATAATATATAATAAATGCATATTTCTGTAACTTTTTTTAAGTTATAAAATTACTAGTTAATTAGTAATTTATATTGTTGAATAATACATAATTTAGAAATACATATTATTTACATTTTTTTTTTAATATTTGACAATTTGTTAGCACATATTTATATACATATTTCGGATTTTTTAGCACATAAAAATCCTATCCCTAGTTATTACATTTAGTATTTGTTTGAAAAAAATATTTTTTATTAAATTAATCATTTTTTTTTCACCCTTAGGGGGAGGTAACCGCCCCTTCCTGCTTCCCCCCTGGGTACGCCCGTGTGTATTAACACTACAAATATGATATAGATTTTAAAGTTGAACTTTCATGTTATTTTTGACAAATCAATTACTGACTATTCATTCAGAGGAAATTAACAGTTTTGTATAATATATCACGACTCATATTCCTTGTTAAAATTTTGACACTTAAAGCATTCAAACATTTTTCTGAAAACGTGCAAATGATTGGAATTGGAGTTTGCTTTTAAATAAAAAAAATGAAGAACGTTCTCTGATCGCATTTTGGTGTTATGCCGCTGATGTCAGTTTTATAATCGATTGTGGTACTCATCGAAGGATGACATGAAAATCCTGAAGTAGCTCATCGATTGAATAGAATCGAATAAAAATATTAATATTTAGAAATAATTTTTTAAAAATCTCTCGCTTCTGGTTTTTACCAGACTAAAGCGGAGTCAAAAGAGTGTTGTATTTAGGTGGGTTTCCTGCTTATTTATTGGTTTATAACCATTTTTGAACTAAATACTTAGCAATATTCCGTGATTGTTTTGAAACCATTCGAGCTCAAAATACTTAAAAAGTATCATATTAGATAAGTGAAATATTGTGTCTGTAGCTTTGTAGCTATTATCAAACCTAACTGTGGAACCGATTTTTATACCTAATGTTTCAAGTTACTCAATAATATCCCTTGAGTGTTTTGAAACAATTTGAGCTCAAAATCTAAAAAAAATAATAATTTTATTAATTATTCGACATATTTTATATTTCACTTACATTACCCGTAAAAAGGAAAGGAGTAGGTTCGAGCCTGTTAGTAGAAAGAAATCTCTGTTATATACTATCTATAGATTCCTGGGCCCTGTTTCACAATAAGGTACAAACTAATACTATTAGTCTAGTAGATTTATCTTGATTCAATTACACAGACTTGTACAATAGTAACATGTAGTTTAGTATTTTTTAATTGCTATAATATCACTAACAGTCATCCCTGTCATGAAAAAAATAAGTATTAATATTATCATCACACTAGTTTCTACATTTGTACTATGAACTAATATTATTAGCTTTCATTATGATACAGGGCCCTGGATAAGGAAGTATAACTTCGTTCTTGGAATATTACAGCTATAGAGGATTGCATCGTTACTTTACTACAGTTAATAGCTATAACTAGGCGTTAAATACCTTGTTTAACTGTTCTAATATCTTATCTCAAGTAATAGTGACATCACCCCGCTCTTGTTTGATGTTAAAAGATTATTACTATTGAAAATCGATTTCTAAGAAAACATAAATTAACTATTTCCAATTCCTTTTCTAAAGAAATCCACATTTAATAGCTCAATAACAATGAATTATCTACTTGTTTTTTAACGGCTTGATTTTTGTTATGCTTCGTAAGATTCAGTTCACTTTTGTTCAGTTCCCTTTTGTCGTCTTAATTGGTAAAACTTTGTGGGTTAGCCAGTTGGGAAATTTCCAAATTGTTAAAATCTCTCTGACTGATAATTCTCTTGATCCAGTTTCGATAATGTTGTGTTTGTCCATTTAAAAAGAAAAAAATAGTTTTGTCTGGGTTATTGAACTGAAATTTTCTCCTACAGAAATATTGACAATCGTATGTATTGAAGGCCAATAGTGGTTTTGATGCTCGTTTTAGACTGAGGATCCGTTGTGGCTATTTTAATGGATTTGGGCTGCTGCAAAAAAATATTTGCTTCGGTCAGATGAAGTCTCCGTTGTTTATTAAGCGCTGTGTAATGAAACCAGTTCATTTTGAAATTCATTCCTGTTTTTGAAATGGCTACCCTTTTTTATTTATTCAGACTTAACTAGAATGGCGTTATTACTCCGCGTGTTTAATCACTGCTTTAAAATTATTCCAGTATAAAAATAGCTCGCCGCTAGATGTTAAATAAGATATTCTTTTATTTATAAAGTGTAACAATTAAATTTATTTTGCACAGTACTGAAAATATAATTAATGTAAAAAAAAAATTCTTAAAAAGATACCTAGGGAAATCAATGAATTTATCAATTTACATATAATATTTAAACATTCTTGAGACTGGTTATTAATGTTTAATTAAAATTAATTTTATCCAATTTTAGTCTCAAAACAATTTATATTTCTTTATAAGTCCAATATTTCGATGTCAATAATTTCAGTCCAAAATTACCCTATTTTGTTAATTTTTCAAATTAAATTAAAACTTTTTATAACAGTCAATTTACAATGTTTGTTCTAAAGTATATTATTGTATCTCATATCGTATTTTGTATTATCATGTCTGTGGTATATTGTGATAAAGTATAATAGAGTAAATTGACTGTGAAAAGTTTTAATTTAATTTGAAGAATTGACAAAATAGGGTAATTTCGGACTAAAATTATTGACATGGGCAGAATAATTTGCATAAAGTTTTTTTAAATTGATGTGATTCTAAATTTGCATTTAAGATTGTCCTTAGGGATGGCCGAATCGGCCGAAATGTCGAAGTTATAAAGAAATATAGATTGTTTTGAGACAAATTTATTTTATTTAAACAAATTTATTAATATTTCGATAGGAAACCTAAATTAAATTTGTTAGAACTATAAGATTAACAACATTCTAAAATTTATTAGAATATTAGATTGAAGTAATGAAATATTGCATGCAATTTTCTGGTCAAAATATTATGAGACACTTAGGAATTATTTTTTTGTCTTAAATCAGAATCACTTATAGCGCTAACGACCATAATAATTATTATTTTTTTAAATAATAGCTATCGGATATTATCGAAATTATCTATGTGTCATATTCGGTTTAAGTTTTGAGTTTAGTCGTACACAGTTGTAAATTTATATAT
>NW_027107991.1:113999-125040 GCF_000696795.3 Halyomorpha halys | reverse complement strand
ATACAGGATCTCAATCATTAAAAAAATATTTAAAATAACGCTGACTCCATAATCCGTAATCGAGTGTCTGACATTGCATCTAAGCATTTTTATATATTAGTAAATATGCTAAAATTTCAAATTTTCTCTTCTTTTTTTTTTAATTTCTATGCGGAGAAGATGGTTGGGGGTGCGGTCAAAATATAACACAAATAAGTTGAAATGACTTATTTAATAGTGCCAACGTTTCGGACAGAATTTCTAGCCTTCACCAGGGAATAAAATCAAAGAACAAGATAACAATCAATGAATACAAAAAATAAAATATGGACAGAATGACATAAAGTAATTAATTATTATTTTTGTAACTAATATGTTCATACTTCTTTGCATTATATAACTTCATTTTTATTTTATTTCCTTAATTATGTTATTTTACTCACTTTTTCAATTACCTATGTATACACTTTATTTTCCACTTCTCTCATCACTTCATTTTATTAATTCTATTCTGTAAAATGATTCATTTTATGTCATTCCGTTTATATTTTATTTTTTATTTTCTATACTTATTATGGCTGTTATCTTGTTCTGTCCTTAGCCCTGAAGAAGGCTAGAAACTCTAGCCGAAACGTTGGCACAATTAAGTAGGTTACACCAACTTATTTGTGTTTCATTTTGCCGGCCCCCCAACCATCTTCTCCTCGTACGTCATCCACGGTCAACTATCTCTCATAATTATAATTAAAGTAAATAATTGTACAGAAGAAAATTAATAAAATTAAAATGATGAAAGAAGTGGAAAATACAGTTTATTTATAGGTGATTTTATAAGTAAGTAAAAATAACATGATTAAGAAAATAAAATAAAAATTTGAATTTATATAATGAAAAGGAATATGACTATTTTAGTTTATTGATAATTTAAAAAAATAAAATTAAGCTAAGAAAAAATAAAATTAAGAGAAAGAAAATATATTTTCTATAAAAATATCTATAAAAAATGTCAAACATTATTTAAAATATTTTTTCTCGGCTCCTAGAACGTATTGTCCAGAACCCTTGGGCATTTGTCTAATATTTTCAACCTAGTATCACCAGAAAACGTTTCATTGAAATCGGTGATCCCAACCACAGTAGGGCTAAAATTAGCTATAGTTGAAACTAACAACTAAAGTTGTCATGGATACGATATTGATTTATCAATGGTTCATTCATGAATAAGGGTAGTTTCCATGGTAATTTTAGCTATTAGTTTCAACTAAAGCTAATTTTTTCCCACCTGCGTAGAATCACCTTGTTAGACAGTTGAATTGAACAATTATTGAAATTATATTTCACCTAATATCGTTTTAATTCATTATATTGATACAGTTGTATCTTTATATCAATTGAGAATCGACTTTAAATCTTGCCGATAATTATATGCAGAACGATGGTCATCCTTGATTGTTTATTGTGGTTATTCCTTGAAAAAACAACGAATTATTCCCTAATGCATTTATTCGGTTTTCTACTTATTGTTTCTTTTTTTTTTATTCGTTGTTTTTGTTCATTTTTATTTCTTCGTGGTATCACAAGGTCCTGTATAATGTACTATTAACCTAAATCTTTTATTTGTACTGTTGACTTTATCATAGACCTTATTTTAGGGCCATGTACAATCTAGAATGACAGTGCATATTGATTTGGTTCAGTCTAGGGCAGTAGTGCCCGGCCTTGCCACAACCAAGGGTGTGTTGATTGTAATGTTGAGGTGTGCTACAATTGTAAAATTGTATCCTGATGCTTTTACTGTAGAATTAAATTAATTAAATATTTTTTTTAAAAATAACTATTTTTTTCTTTTTGTAAATTTAGAGAATGTAATGATGAAAACAGTTACTATTATTCATACATTTAAAATTTATGTTAGGGATAACCCCGTATAATCTCCTTACATGTCAACAGTTAATTTCCCCTCGAGTTATTTCTGCCTTTATTAACATTAATGTTTTGCATTTTTTCCCCTATAAAACCAATAATTGTGGTAAAATTTAAAAAAATACAAAATACACAAGTTCAGTATATTGTATTAAAATATGCGGATGAATAAATAAAAATACATAAAGATATAATGAAGTAGAAAACAATCCTTAATGATTCATTTAAAGATATTTTTTATTTGCCAGATTTTGGAATCATTCAATGCTCTTTCGATGAACCAAATAACAAAATAAAAATAGCTATTAATTCTTTGTGCAATGCAAAATGTGGGAAGATGGTTTTTATTATGTTTTGAATATAGTATATTCCTTTTTATCCTGTTTTGAATATAGTATATTCCTTTTTATCCTGTTTTGAATATAGTATATTCCTTTTTATCCAGTTTTGAATATAGTATATTCCTTTTTATCCTGTTTTGAATATAGTATATTCCTTTTTATCCTGTTTTGAATATAGTATATTCTTTTTTATCCTGTTTTGAATATAATATATTCCTTTTTATTCTGTTTTCAATATGGTATATTCCATTTTATGCTGTTTCGTCTAAATTTTGTAAATTTTTCCATGAAGTTTGTAGAGGTAAACGTAGTTAAACAAAAAAAAAAAGTTTATTATTAATTCTTAATAATAATTAATGTTATTTAATAATTTAATTTTAATTATTATGACCATATATTACAATATGTAATATAGTGGTGAGCTATTAGTTAGATCTTGGAGTGTTCCCCTAGATCGAAAGGACAGCCAAGTGACATTAGGATCCTTGACATTATCTTTGATCAGCTTTTGTTTACGTAATCTATTCTAGAAGGAAAAATACCTAGTCTTCAAATTATTCCACATTCACGAATAGAATTATGTGAAGCCCTTAGGTTAAACAAAATTGAAACAATAAAGATTGATTTAATTTTTGTTATTTAAAATCTTGTATCTTTTCTTCCTTAAATAAAAAAAAAATTATACAAATATTCATTTAATTGTACTGCTCGTTGCTCAAACTGTGTAACTGTAATTTATCTGTATTCTGTATTCACACTGTATTATTTTTTTTTCAATATAGTGTAATAAATATATTTTTTTTTTCGTTCCTGTAAAGATTTTAATTGGTATTTAGTACGTACATATAGGAGGTATGCTATATGTATAGCTGGGTATGAAGGATACCTTGCATTGGCTTTTGGCATTATAAGGTTAGGTGAGGGGTCCAATGAAGGTTGTTACTTGGTTGGCTGACGCTAGTGGATTATTGGAACGGGGAGGGTGTAATAAATATAAATATATTGTATTTCCTTTCCTTTTTTGACTGTTCAGGATTTAAATTTTCAATTCACGGAGAGAGTAAAATATACTATTACGCGGTGATCACTAAAAACGTTTTTATAAAACAGAGAGATAATAATCATATATAATTTAATATATAGTCTATATAATTTATTCCGATTTTTTCTATAAATAAATATTTATTTTCTCTATTATTATATTTAATTTCTTACAGACGCTCCTTCCTTTTTTTTCAAGTAAAATTTGTAGTGTCAGATATATCTACTTTAGAAAATGTTCATCTAAATTGTCATACCAAGATGCTTTTTAATGAAGGGAGACAGTCTCACAAGAGACTAAAAATTATAATATAACTATAATTATTGTAAGACGAAGTATCACATGGACCATATTAAATTATTGTTGGTTATAACCTGACACCACAATATACTTCTTAGTTATTAGTTATAGGAAGTTTTGTTGCGGCGTTATTAAAAATTCCCCCGCCCTCAGCCCGATTATGAAAAACAAACTGAAATAGTATAAACCTATTTGTTATACACTAACGTTTCGCTCCACTTTGTAAGGCCTCATCAGGACTAAAAATTAAAAATATTGTAAACTGGTTAGGAGTTTAAGATGACATGAAATATTCTTTCAACTGAACAATTTCGATCTTTTAGTTTCTATTATATTGTTTTTACTTTACTTGTATTTCTTGTTTTACTTAATATAATTCCATTAATTTATTTTATGCTTTATTTTTATTATTGAAATTATTATTTCTACATAATTAGGTTCATCTTATTTCTACTTTTTTTTAATATATATTTGCTCTGCTCGTTTTTATATAATTTTCACATAAAGTTTACGTTTTATAATCCATTAGTTTACACTATATTTCATGTCATCTCATTCTACAACCCTGATTAAAATATTTTTAGTTTATACATAATCTTATCACTTCTTAAAGACTGGTCAAATTGCTTAAATATAATAAATTGTGTCCACTTAAGTCTCAGATATTGTTTATTAATATTTTAAATCTCTAACGTTTCGGCCGACTTGATCATCCTCAATGACAATCTATTAAATAACAGCCTTTATTATACACTCATTATTAACATTTTTAACGAAATTATTACTGATTAAAGTTAAGCTAAGCTAATTTATTATTAATGATGTGTGCCGTGTACAAATTATAATTTGTGCCGACGTTTCGGCCTGAATTTCAGAGAGCTCCGACAGAGGTTCTGGCTAAACTTAGTTTCTACTGGGTTTCTTCAGATCATTCTAAAGCTAATCGGAGTGTTATAAATTTACACCAGTCCGTGGTACAATTTATGGAATTAGTCGAATACAAAATAAGATAATGTTTTTTTGATTTTTTTGTGAGATGTGCCGCTTATAAAAGAAAAGTAGTGATAAAGTGTAAATAATGTTAGTTTGAATACAGTTCCATGCACTGCTGAATTCTTACTATCATATGTCACTTCGAATGTGACCATTGTTAACATAGTTTCGATACAACTCCGCCATAAATATTGACATATAACCTTTCACTCAATTCCTCCTGCAACTAGATAATTACACAAAAAAATATAATATTACAAAACAAACCATAAAAAAAACCCTCTTACATTTTAGATGAATGCCAAGACATAAATGCTCATCTTTACAGGTAGTACAATGGTTTTGTACTACATTTCCGTATAAACTTCAAATGTAACCATTGTTGTTTACTACATCGGATAAGGTTTCGCTACAACTCCGGCCTAGATATTGACGTAGAACCTTTTACGTAAGAATCGCTTTTGCATGAATTGTTTTTTGTCAGGAGAGATGTTCATCTCGAACCAGTCGGCTATAGATAAGAATGTTCCTGACGTCCCCTGAGGATCCCCCCACCATTCGCCGAAGTAGAGGAGCCATTGGATATGTGGGTCAGGTGGACAGCAGTCTTGGGTCGTTGACCCTCCATGTGATCGCTACTCACGTGTCCCATCCTCTTTTTGTGGTTGAATTACATACACTCTTCATACCGTTTGTTTGGTCGATAAATTATTTTCTAAATTAATTCAATTTCAGAGATGAAAAAATGAACTTCTTGTTTCACTTAGATCGTACTTCCCTTCTTTTTTACTGCATCGAGTTAAACGAATTGCTTAAAACATTCTTTACTATATAAATATCATATTAATATAGTTTATCTTGATATGATTAATAATAAATGAGATTTACTTAACAACTAAAATATCAAAATTGACGAGGAGGGAAAAGAAGTTAAGACTCCTTAAGCCTTAACTTCTGTAACATTTCAATTCACTTACCAATTTCCAACCCTGTAATTCTATTTACAGGAGCTATATAGATAATATGGGCAATTTATTTTTCCTGGCATATGGAAAGCTCCTCGAAAAAGGTGCTTGGAAGTCCCTAAATCTGGGATGCATATGATATATCGATGGCTTACTTCACTGTGGCCATAAGTACATTTCGATTATTCTAGCTTAACGAAAAATACAAGTGAACGGTCTCTCTTTCAGAAAAATTGCAACTTTTCAATTAATTTTTTGACAGAACAGATTTAGATAACGATAAATAAATTTATAAAGAAACCAAGAGAGTTGTATCGAATCTATATTAAATAACAATATTCATTTAAAACGTAAGGTTTTTTTTTTTTTTTTAGTGGTTGGTTTAGTAATATTATGTTTTTTGTGTAATTATCTAGTTGTAGGAGGAAGTGAGTAAAAAGTTCTATGTAAATATTTAGGGTGGAGTTGTATCGAAACTTTATTGACAACAATGGTTACCTTTGAAGTAATGTGTGACAGTAAGAGTTCAGCAGTACATGGAACTTTATTCAAGTTAAAAATATTTAAACTTTATCACTTTCTTCACCTTTCTTTATAGCGGCACATCTTAGAAAAAAAAACATTACCTTATTTTATATTCGACTTATTCCATAGATTGTACGTAATTTTGTTTCACTAGCGTAAATTTGTTTCACCTCGCCTAGCTTTGGAGTGATCTGTACGAACCCAGTAGAAACTCATAATGGACGAGGAGAGAGAAAAAGTTAAGAGTACTTCTGTAACATCATTTCAATACACATACTAATTTTCAACCCTCTAATTCAATTTAGAGGATCTATATAGATAGTCTAGGCAATTTATTTTTCCTGGAATATAGAAAGCGGTTCAAAAAGGTGCTTGGAAGCCCCTAAATGCGGGAAGCATATTATATAACGATGGTCTACTTCACAGTGGTGCTAATATTTCGGTTATTCTAGGTTTACGAAAAATACAATTAAACGTCCTCTCTTTCAGAAAAATTACAACTTTTCAAGTAATTTTTCGACCGAACAGATTTCGGTTACGTATAATTTCTGAATTTGTTCGGTCAAAAAATAAAGTACTCTATTAATACTATATTGAACAGCCTTTCATTGCCAAAAATGTACATAATTAATAATTTGACATTTCTTATATTGCTTAAGCAATGAATTTTCCAAGTACTTATTGAATAGCTTTGTTTATTCATTTGTGATAACTGAATTTATTCCTTGCTAAGGAATGATTTATTTATGTTTTCTTTTTATTCATAATTCTTGTTATTGCTATCTATGCATAATTATTAATCTGGTCGTTTTTGTTGGAAAAGTTGCATTTTAATTAGGGCTGATCCTTGAATCGTGTTCCAGGAACGATAATTTTCCTTCCTGTTTTTCTGAATCTGTATGCGGGATCATGCCTGACGCTCCTCTCCTCCGCTTCCAGAATAGCAATGGAAGATTAATTTTATTTTGTTAGGAGGAAAAAAAAACAAAAGTTTGAAAGTAAATAGCGTTCAATTAAATGTTAGGAAACGTATACGATTTCAAAGGAAGCCTTATTAAATGCCAAAGGTCAGGATGAGATTTTATTATTAATTTCTTCTCTATTGAATTTATTACACAGCAGCATGGAAAAGCTTTATATTTAAGAAAATCTTTATGAACTTTAAAACATATTTTATGGTATTGTGATTTTTTTAATATAATTTGTTTTAAAAAAATATTGGCAATATCATTTTCTTCTTATCATTTCTGATTTTAGTCCCATTTATGTTTCTGAACAGTTCGGTAAATAAATAATATATTATATAAAATATTATAAATATATTGATATTTATAATAAATAAATAGTTGTTAACTATTTTTTGTTTTATTGTGATCCCACCCCTGACTATCTTCTTCATAATTTGAACTAATACGGTCAATTCTATATATATAGTTCCTTTTTATGTTTTTAATCTAATGCTTTTATTGAAATTAACAACTGCATTATGAAATATTAAAACAATTAGTTTAATAACTAATTATAAACTTGTTATATAATTTATTTAGAAAAGATATTTCTATAAAATTTTAGAAAAAAAAATTAATTTATTGAACCATCCTATAACAATAAATTTGGTAATCTATATCTGCTCAATCGCTTACTTGAAAAACTAATAAATAAATCAATCATCTTATTTTATTCTCATTATTATATTAATCCACTAATTGTAAAGATTTAACTTTATTATTCACTTCAAAATCCTTTCAGTTATTATTATTTATAAGTTAATTTAGTTTAATTTTTTAATAATTATTATTTTATTTTTGGTTTCATTTTAGTAGTTGTTAATTAAATTATTAGTTTTATGACTTGAGACCCGTTCATATTGTACTTATCTAGGTTAAAAATTGTATAGCCTCCACAACGCCCAAATAGTCAAAACTGTAATATTTACATTTCACTAGTGTATGTGTTATTTTGGCAGCGACCGCTAGATGTGGTCATTTGGTCAGATCATATTGGATGTAATTTTTGAAATAAATAAAATTTAAAAAATAAATTAATAAAAATTCTGTCTGAATTTTCTAAATATATCATGTAAGGAACTTACAATACAAAAACCTCTAACAAATTACAAGATTTTATTTCCTACCTTTTCCTTTAACAATCAATACTCGTCTACAAACTTTATAAAATTTTTTTTTCTATTTAACAATTTCATTCCATTAGACAATTTTTATTTAATTTTATTGGCAATTTTATTCTCCTTATTTCACCCTCTCAGAACTCCTTTCTTCAGTGATCCGCTATCCTCCTTCGGTCTGTTAAACAAATTAAACTAATTTATCATTTGATAGCAATGTAAAATGGAACCAAAGACATAATAGTCACAACACTAAATCAGTTTATAAAAAAAAAAAAAAATAATTATATTAAAAAAAAATAGATTTAAAAAAACAAGAAGTTAGTTAAAAGAATAAATAATTTAAAATAAATAATTTAATGAATAAATAATTTAAAGCACAAATCGATTGGTCCAAAAACTAATAAAAAAACAGAAACAAAACAAATGATATATCTACAGTATGTCTCGGGTAATCTTAATTCCAGATTCCGAGGTGGATTATCGGGTAATAGAGTAAGGTTAAAACAAGTGGGTTTGGCGAGTTAGGGATTTTATTTGTAAAAGAGTAAGCAGCATTAAGGATTTTATAAAGAATTTCGGAATGTAAAGATTTGATACGAGAGGAATTCGATGGATTAGTGGAACCTCTAAGCTGAGCCCGTAGGTCCAGATGGGCCTTATTGTAGTCATATAAATTGTAATTAGTTTAAAGTGTAGATGTTTGTCTAGTAAGTGTTGTAATAGTCTAATTTATTTATGTTTTTAAATATCTTTATTGAATTTTAAAACTGTACGTAATAATACATTCAGTAAATTTGATGTAAGTTATAATGAAGTGATACAGGCGTGTAAAGAAACTACCCATTGGTAGTACTCTAATGACTTTTTTCCATTAGCGGGTCTCGTGGCCATCTTTTTTACAGGCGCCTCGGAGGAGGGTCAGGAATATAAGATGAAGCAAGGTTAGAAACTAGTGGATTTAGGTAGTTGGGGAATTTATAATGGAAGGAATGGTATCTGGTTCGGGCTAGATCAACAATGCACAAAGTAAGGTGCATTGGGGATTTTACGAAGTATTTTAGATAGTAAGGATTGGATAAGAGAGGAATTCGAAGATTTAGTGGAGCCCCAAAGCTCAACTCTGTATGTCCAGATTGACCTCATTACAGTCATGTAGATCAGTCGTTTGTGATGAATTGGAAGTTTAGACCGTTTGTCTAGTAAGTGCTGTAGTAGTCAAAATCGACGTGCAGTTTCCTGCCTTTCCGGGTTTGTCGTTGGTCCAGATGTAGTCCAAAGTAGCGGATTTGTTCGACAGGAAAGAGCAACATTATTAAAGTGCAGTCGGTAGGTTTACGACGAAGGGTAAAGCTGATTTGATGGGATTTCTTTTAATCCTCCAATTACGACATCATTCTTCTAGGGCTGTGATATAGGATTGAAGAGTATGAGATGCAATTAAAGGGTTAGTCTAATCTAATATAAGTATTGTGATCGTATGTTATGAGTGATAACTCATAACACTTCATGTGCTATGAGCTCCTGTGCCCTGAAATCAAGTTTCACAAAATATGTGTGTATAAGACCCCCTTCCTGACATACAGTGTGGGATCTACTGAAGACCAACCTATTGTAGCCATGGTGGGGGGTCAAGTTTTTCATTTTGTGGGACCGCCACTTAATAAAAAAGTCAACGCCCCAGGCCGGATTTGAATCGGTGCCGCCCGCAGATCTCAGACTGTAAGACGTGAGCCTTACCACTTGAGCTACGGTCGACCCATTCGGTGTGTATGTGGATAATATAGCCCAAGAACGAAAAGTCATACGTAACTGTATTTAATGGCCTTTTTTTGTTTTGTTTCTCGTCTACTTGTAATATTTAAAAAGTGGTTAAAATTGAAAAAACGGTTGGCAGGGTGTATTTATATTTCTATCGAACGTTGTTCACGGAACCTTCCCTTTGATATCCCTAAATCTTTAGGTTCTACGAGATTTAAAGCAACAACAGCCTTATTTGATTGCCTTAATAATTTGTATGTTTTGTTAGGCTGGATGAGTAAAAAAACTACAAATATCTATATGGCGGGATATTTCATGAATAAGCTTTATCTTCATTTTCATGTAAAAAAATTACGTGTTTATGAGGTAATTAAAGTCAATTTTAAAAAGAATTACGCGCCAAAATCATTCTAAGAAATTGCCATTCAATTTTTCTTCTTTTAACTAACCAATGAGATCTACATTATCCAGTGATAAAACCTGGCACTTTTGCTTAAATAAACTCCTAAGGAGTTATAATAGTTTTCTTGAGTATTAGTTGGAAAAAGGTCCTTTAAAAAACTTAATCAAATCCAAAAATTCCTGTTTTAAAATTTTTTTATTTGAAAAAATCAACTATTCCTCATTGTTATCAATGATAAACAATAGATAAATATAAAGTATGAATTTGACAATAGGGGTATTCATGATGTTTTAAATGTATAATGTTTTACCATGTTAAATGTAAGTATAGAATTGTGAGTAGCCCTACTTAAAGTCCAGCTAAATGTTAAACGCATAAGAGTTTCTAGTGGATTTTCTGAGCAACTTGTTTTATAACCTTTCTTTCCAAAACTTCTTGTTATTGTTTACTTCTAAGTTTTGATTAAGGTTATTCATTACAACATGCCTAAAGTAAGTGGGAAGTAGAACTTTGGTCATTGAGTGCCTTGTTGATCTTATAACTTGAGGAATAGAATCGAAATGAGCTAATTGACAAGTTTCATTACATTATTATTATTTAAATAATATTATTTCAAAATATTTTGAGAGAAGGTAATTATTTATTAAATAAAACCACAAATTGTATCCAATACTGTCTCAACAC
>NW_027107991.1:96082-109114 GCF_000696795.3 Halyomorpha halys | reverse complement strand
AAATGTTGTTGTTATCTCTTTTGTTCTATAGCCCTGATGAAGACCTGAAACTCAGGTCAAAACGTCGGCATAAAATAAATAAATATGGTTTTGTTTATATATGTTGTTTTTTGCTGACCGCACCCCCCGACAAACTTCTCCAATCTTTATTTTAATTGTATAATATTTTTTGTTACTTCTACAAATTGTTATTTCACTATTCCCTACCCCAGTAGTACATTAATTATTATATCTCTCATTTCCTTATATATTTTATGTTTTCTTTTTTATATCAATATTAGCCTTATCATATTTTACAATTTTTATATCTTATTCTCTTAGTCCCATGCAAAGTGGAGAAAAACTTAATACTTAATTTTTTTTAATTCAAAAATTTATTCTGTGAGGTATTTTCAAAAGTTTTTAATTATAATTTATGGCACATCATTGAAGGATTTATTTTTATAATCGTATTTATATTTATAATTTTTTTTATTAAATTTAAAATATTTTCTTTATCGGATATTAACAGTATTCACTACGACAAAAAAATCGTATGCATCCAATGTGCAACTAAAGCAATCCTCGGAAGTGGTTACCTCGGTGCGCGGTCAGTGGGCAATGCAAGGTGTTGAGCCGCCTTGTTAGCCACTTGATACTCAACTGAGAAATTGCTCGGTTGTTGCTGAGTTTCGCATGCAATTTAATCATCCGCCTCTTACATGAGCCCCGGTAGAAGCCTTTCGATCTTCTCCATATCCAGTTCCAGAGCTCCACTGGCCTGGGATCTGGAACAAAACATCTCCGGATGGGCCTGGTTTTGCAATCCCATGGTTATGTATTGTTCGGTGTTATGGGAAACTCTTTGCATAACAGCCTTCTTATGTAGGATTCGTAAATATTGAGTTGATTTTTTCGATACCATAGAATTTACGTTTCTAAAGGATAACTATTGATGTTGTTCAAGAATTCCTATCACAGCGGAATATATTTCATCAGACTTATTTGAATTATGCATAAGATTTTACAATCAAAGTTCATGGCGTAATCCATTGTAATGTTTTTATTATTCCAATGTTTTCTTGGGAAGTGCATATAAAGTTGGAATTATGTTAGTTTCATTATCATAAAAGTATATTAATATACACCAATTTCATTCATTGATTGAGTTCTATTAATGCATGAATTAAGTTAAGATAGAATGATGATACATTACACCACAAATTCGTTAATGATTTTACTACGTTTTAGCATAACGACAAACCACCAGGCGCAAAATCTTTAAGTTACATCATGTTGCCATGATTAAATTAAAAACAATTTATATTGGAAATATTGTTTATAATTTGCCTATTGTGAACACCACATAACAGATATTTTGTACCTGAGGATGGCTTGTTTGGCCGAAACGTAGGTAAATCATTAATAAATTTGTGGTGAGGTGTTATCAACTCATCTTAAGTTAATTCACAAATCTTCCTTCACCTAAAATCTACTAATAAATTATATAATTCATTACTTAATAGGTTTAGTAAAACTAGTGACCTTGTTGCTATATGAGTTTATGAGCCAAAGTGGTGTAAGTCCACTTTTTGAAAATAAAATCTAAGTTAATGCTAGAAATGAATTCTGAATATTTTAAATTATCTGTAGGAATATTGATGTAACTCCTAGCTTCCCTAGTATTTACACAGTAGGCAGGACAAAATTATGCGGTAAGCATATTATCCATCTGTTGATAGACGAAGTGTTATATCTACCATTAATTTCGATTATTTTTTTTTTTTTGTCAAAAAGATTTGTATTTTGATACTGTTTTATTTTGTATCTTAATTTGAAAATGATTATTTCACCAAAACATTTGCTTTTTAGAGTAAACCAGAACAAATTAGCAATATTTTAAGGAAGACAAATATTGAAATATTTTTGGTCTGATTAATTTTAAAAATTACTAACTGATAATATTACATAAATACCTATAACTTATGTATTAACTACAGAAGTGTTAATATGCGTGAGGATGCAACGCAACAAACAATTTTGAACACTAAGTTGTGGGTAAAATTGTTTTGCAGTAATATTCTTGAATTTTCAAGTGGAATATTCCTAAAAGTCTTAATATTTCAAAACAGATTTTAATGGAGTTACACCAGTTTGACTTTAAATGCCTCATTTGTTGATGGAGGTGATAATCTATCATTTTTTTTTTATTAAAGTTAAAGGAAAAAATTGTACATTATTTTATTTTTTTAAATTTAAATTGAGTACTGATGATTTTAAAATAAAGTTTTAATTTTTGTCTGTCTTTTTTTTTTTTTGTAGATAAGATTTGACCATGTAATATAATCCGGGATGACTCAGCTCAGATAATATTTGCTTTCTAAGTAAAGTAACTTGATTACTTTTGATATAAAAGTTTTGCGAGTGCACTTTTTGTAACTAGAAACAACTAATTTTGAAAATATGAATAAAATATTTCCGTAATAAAGTAATCCTCAAATAAAGTATTTCGTAATTATTTTTTAAAAGTTATTTTCAAAAGTCAATGGGTTAAAGGTATGTAGTAATGTTTTGTTATGGGAGAATATTATTTTAGGTAGTTCTAGAGAAAAAATACCCAACTCTGCGTTGGTTCCTTAAATTTTTTTTTTTAACTGTGTTAAAATTACTTGGGCATAACATCCTGTTAACTTTAATAAATCAATTTGAGGCTGATTGTCCTTGATGATGGCCAGATCGGCCGAAAGGTTGAACATGAAATATGTTTTGATCAAGAAGGTCGATGAAGGCTTGTTGGATATTTTTGTTATCTTTAATAACAAATAATTTATTCATTTTAATAAATGATGGGTATGTGTATATTAAATAGTATTTATCTGTATAATAAAATAATTATCTTTTTTGTTGGTCAAATGATATCAAAAGTAATTTTGATAAAAAGTATTAAATCATGTTTTATTGGCTGAATAACAGATCGGCGAAATTGTAATGAAAAGGGTTAAGGCGATTACGATAATTTTATATTATTATTAATAGAACTACCATTCTCGAACAAAATAATAAAAATATGTATTTTGTTTTAGTTTTCCAAGCAATTTCTTTATAATATCTATTTCAAGTCAAAAATGTTTCTCTGTTGCTATAATGTCCTAAACAATTTTATATTTAATATAAATAATTAATATAAATAATTCATATACAATTTCATGTAGCAAAGTAAACAACTTTGTTGATGAAATAAAGTATTTTAATGATTAATAATTTTACTTTATATTGCATTAGCATATCCCATGATTTTCTGTCATTATAATACATAATTTATGGGTGACATTAATGGTCAATAAATTCAAGCTTTCTGCGTAGCAATAAGAGCTGAAGCAGTTTGGAATCAATGTCCATGATCCATTGAGCTGTATTTATTGTATTATGTTTGGACCTGTTCCAAGTGAACCCAGTCCAAGCCATCACCTCTTTCACACCCACCAGATATATTTACAATTGTGACGGCTAATGACGTCAGCAATCAAAAATGATTAATGTTGTCCTCATATTGGATGTTAACTTCGCGATTGCTGCCTTAGAATTTACCTGGATTTTATTTTATTTTTACAAACGTTTGTGTAAGAAAGTATTCTACTCAAGTACTAAAAAAAAGCAAAAAATATTTATTAGAAAGCTACCTAAAATAATATTCACCCATGATAAAATTTTACAAATACCTTTAACATATTAACCTTTCTGTATCTCTTAACAAAAAAAAAAACACGATTTTCCAAAATAACTTTTTGCATCAGCATATTTCAGCTGTTTCTAGTAATGGAATGTGCACTCGCAGATTTTTGTAGCACGTAAATATTATCGGAGCTGTCTGATCCAGGATCACATTATCTGTCAAAAATTTATGTATAGATAGACGATAACTAATAATTTATGTTTAAGAGGTTTTGTTTTATTTTTTTTATTACTATGAATTATGTTTTTAAAGCTCGAAAAGTGTTTTGACGTTAACAGTATTCTCTTAGTAAGATCCTGCCATTAGTCTCGTATAGGGAATGGTACGATCTCTTACAAAAAAGGAGAAAATTGATGATTTGAATTTCTTTTAACGCCTAGATTTTGATTGAATAGGAAGAAATAGCTATTTACGTTAAGTAATTCTAAATTGTAGCGTAGTATTAAACTAGACAAAATATTGTTTAAAACATGTAACAGTAGTTTTTTTTTTAAAATCATTTTCAAGTTACTAAATAACCCAGTTTTGTTTTTCGTAATTATTCACGATTTATTTTTAAGTATTGTTTTCGATTATGAACTTTTCACTTTTAAAATAATAAAGATTGTATTAATTCTTTATTGTAAAAAATAGTTTATTATAATAAAAGTCGTGCTGTAAAAAGTGTAAAAAAATTACTAATGAGATTTTATTTCATTTTAAGAAATTATTTAGTTTTTTTGTTATTTAAAGTCAGTTTGTAAATTTCATAATTTTTTTAAAGAAGACAAATTGACTTGCAGGTTTCATTGATAAAGAAAGAAACTGGACAGGGCCATGATGGGATGACAGTATTTGACCCATCAAACTTGAAATGCTGTCCCGTGCTCTGAAATTCATTGCACATCTACAGTCTGATAAAATTACAATCCTTGCGCTATGCTAATGACGTACAAGTCATTAGTATAGCTTAGATTTAGATTTTCGATCTTCTACTAGTAGCCCTGATGAAGGTTAGAAGCTCTGGCCAAAACGTTTGCACTATTAATAAGTTATTTACTGACCGTACCCCCTTCTTCATATATATAACATCTCTTCATATATATTATCTACGGAAATTATATTCTCATCCTAATGACGTATAGTTTTTAATTATAGTTTATAAGCTATTCAATATAAGGGTAAATATTGGAGTGTTTGAAAAGATGAAAACTGGAAACGACTCCACCTTGTCTTAAACTTAACTGAGGAAAAGATATTGAAGGACAGAATCCTGACGAAATAGAAGTTTTTTCTAAAATATCCTGTTTTGCTCTGACCCTGTTGGATTTACATAATCCGAATTTTGCGGCTCTTTTTCGATTTTGTGTAAAGTCGGGGTCGGGGATCTCATTTTTTGATGCTCCCCTTACCGCGTTCACCGGAAGACCTGGAAGATGCTACGCCTATGAAGCCGCCTTTATCATCTATCGTGACATGTAGGCCAGGGCTGGTTTCTATTACCATGCCACCGCCGATGACATACTGGCCAGCCTCTGAGGGAGAAGCAACGTTTCCCGAACACCGGACGAAGTACATATTCTTCACCATTTCGCTCACTATCCTACCTGGACGAGGGAATCAGCAATAGGACCATCACCTAGATAAGCCAGTATTCCTTTATCTATGAGACCATCCAACGCTCTGTCTGATATCTCTTATATTTAACATCCTTGGTATATATCCTTATATTTAACATCTCTTACATAGCATGGATATCTCTTAATAATCTTCATTAAATTAACACACTAACACGATCTGCCCCTCCAGGAAATTATAATTTTAGAAGGAAATATATGTGCCCTTCACTAAAGGTTAAAATGTCTCATAATTTTATTACCCCACCTTCCAGACTAGTTTAATTAAAATTCCTCATACATTCAGGATACCAGAAGTAAGGAACAGACAGGTCCCGATATAAACAGACCTTTCCCAAAATGTTTCATAGAAATGATAACTGTCCCGCATAATGTATTGAGGAAAGAAAAAAAAATGGTTTGGATATTCACTTTAGCGATCAGTTCTTGATGCAGTTTTCATCGTTAATAATATCTTAGCCTTCGTTTACATTCAACGAAAGCTTTAGATTGGCTGATTTGGGAGAGTTGTCAGTATCCCGGGCGTATTAGAAGTTCGTGAAAATAATAATGGAAAAGCAAACCCGGTAAAATACAACTCTGACCGCGAATTTTCATGGAAATTATAAAATGACAGGACCGTGATTGCCATCATGCTCTGGAAATGCTCTGCTTACACTATTTGTTACAGTATCTGCTCTAAAAATTAGGATCATCATTTTCTGGTTTACAGTAGTATTATAATTTACGACAGAAGAACTTATTTTGCATAGGATAGACAACAAAATTTGGGGAAATCCTTAGGAAGACAGGACAGGTCCATGATACTCTAAGGATAAGTTCTATTTTTTATTAATGTTGGGAATCTCTTACTATACTAGTGTACGACGCCTTTCGAAGATTTAGCGTCTTACTGAGTCCCCGATGGTTCAGCATTGGCTCCATATAGGGCCATCCGTTAGGGCCGTCCGTAGCTCGGGAGGTTGAGGTGCAAGTCTTTGCTACTGAAAACTGTGGGTGTCCGGATCGTATCTAGACTGGGCTGTTTACATTTTTCATTAAGCGGCGGTCCCACAAAATAAAAAACTTGAGCCCCTCACGGTGGTTAGAATAGGTTGGTTACCTCTAGATAACCATCCCGTAAGTCAGAACTAACCAGGAAGGCGGTCATGTAACATACATCATTTAAGTACATATGTTCCTGACGTTTCAAGTTGTTCCGACAACTACTTATGTAGTTTGTACTACAATCATAATAATACATTAAAATTCTATAGTCTTGTTTTACATCATTATAAACGTAATTACATGACCCGTACAAACTTCGTTAATCATAAATCTGGAACACATTACTTTTATACACTTCAGTTCGAGCCTTGAGATCCTTTGAATTTTATTTCACTATTCCTAAACACCAAGGCACTTGCTGCCTATTCACCTGACCTTTGACCGTCGATTAACAAGGTGTCACAAACCAGGAAAACCTTGGAATATTGACAAACAACTAGATAAAACAAAGGCTTTTAGAAAACTTGAGCATCCATTCCTAGCTTTACAGGATCGTTAGCATTGAGTAATACTGGTACAGGTCAGTTTCTTTTGATGTTCGTAATCAACTTCTCACCTTGGATTGATGTCCTGTCAGACTTAATGTGATGGAAACAAGATTGAGGAATTGGGCAAGCTTTTGCATTCATTATGTTTCCTTTTTATTGTTACTATTTATTTCATATTAACGTTAAGTTTTTTTGAATCTTTAATCACATGGAATCCGGTTTTCCTTCGCCTCCGAGTGGAAAACGTTCTCTTGTTTTTCTATAAATGTCTGTTTATCTTGTTTTTAATATTTGCATTGAAACTTTCCGAGATAATTGTTCTCTGAAGGAAAGTTGTGAGGGATAAAACCATTTCTTTGACAAAAAAGAACTTGATTTTAATTAAATTAGCATATTAATAATATTATGCAAAAAAAAAGTATAATAAGCAATGTTATATTTGAAACTCAAATAGTTGCAATGTAATTAATTATGAACCAACGTTTCGCCCCACGTTGCTGGGCTGTTTCAATTATGGCCAATTCGAAAACACATTGAGGTCAATTCAGTTTTCAAAAATTGACCTCAACTGAAACAACCACAATGAAACTCTAAAAAGTGGGGCGTAACGTCGGAAAATAAATAGTAGTTAAATATTTTTGTTTACCTTTTGACTGCAACCCTGACCATCTTCTTCCGAACTCGTAAGTATTTATTTGCATTTTGATGTTTTTTAGTTGTGGGTTGCAGTTATATACGAACTTTTTCTCGAAAAAATAATCAATATCGACGAAATACCGGGACACATGCCCAAATTTTGCCAAATTTGCATTAAAAAATATATTAAAACCTATTTTTGTTTGTTGATGAATGGCAGGAATAAATTAATTTTCCTTTTTAAGCCAGAGGTGAAACCATTACATCCACATGTGATATTGACATAAACCATCAAAATATAATCGGGGGCCTATACTCTTACACAACGCCATATCCATATCTCATGTTCCACGACTGACAGTGATGAAATTAAACTAAGTGTGTTACGAAGTCCTTCCACTCCTAACTTATTCGCCAGACTTATCTAAACAGATTTCTATCTGGACAACTTCCAGTTGTGTGATTTAAAATTATTAAATACTAATTCTCAACCCAAAAACGCATTTTTTGACTTCATTTCTTCACAAAACCTTGTATTTTTCAATTCCGAAATTCGAAGGTTGGGAAAAATCAATAGAAAATGATGGTGAATATTTTAAATAAAAATGTTTTAATTTCATAAAGTTGTTTTAATAAATAACCTTTCCTGTGAAAATCGATATTTCATACGAAACAACAAATTACATACATAGTCGAAACATTTTCAATGAAACTAAACAGCATGAGGGCAGGTAATGCTCTCTAGGATTGACTGGGCCGAACCAAGGTGAGAAACTTGACAAATCGTTTTGTATCCTGGCGCTTATAGCTAATTTTTTTTGTTGAACCTAAACTAGGTTTTGGCAAAAACATCTGCGATTACGGTAGGCAGTAGTATACATATACCTTATTAAATATTTAAAGAACTAGCAACTAATATTTTAGTTTTTCAAATACCATAGTAATATTAATAGTTGAAATGATCGTCGATTATTGAAAAAACATCTATTTTAAACCGAAGCATGTTTTTTTTTTAAATGTCGGTCACGGTAATTAGAAAATATATTTATGGATATATATTATTATTAGAAAAAAATCGAAAAACGAGCAGTAAAAATCGAAAATTGTATATAAAATGCTAAATCCTAAAAAAACAACCTCTTGTTTAATTCATAATAAAAATAGATGGCAAGCTTGTTTAAATCAAAGAAAACTAGAACTGAGTCAGGCGGAACATCGAAGGGCCGAAGTTACAGTGTGGATCCATGTTTGATACAATAACAACGAATCTTATTCATGAGATATTTTTTTTATAGTTACCCAGTACCACTGATTGATACTATATCAAAAATATTATTCGATTGTGTTTACATGTTGAATTCGACTCTTCACTTGTTAAATAATGCTTTGCCTTTTTCTATTTTACTATTAAAATCTAAAAGTAATAACAAAAAAAAAAGTAAAATAAATAGTTATTTGTTGTAATAAATAATATTTTTTTAACACCTAATTTAATTTATTAAACAGATACAATATATGTATCTACATAAATGCATAGGAATTGGGTCGGCTGAAGGCGGAGTTTATAACGGGGAAATCCATGATGTTTTAAATGTAAAATATTTTACCATATTAAATGTGTTATATACTTATTACCTTTAACATGGTAAAACATTTTGAGACGCCCTATTTAAAGTCACGTTAAATGTTAAATGCATAAGTGCTCTTAGCGGATTTTCTGAGCTACTTGTTGTATAACGTTTCCTTCCTGAACTTTATGTTATTGTGTACTTCTAAGTTTTGATTAAAGTAATTTATTACAACATGCCCAAATTAAGTGAAAAGTGGAAGTTGTGTGAAAGTTTGGCCGCTTAGTGCCTTTGATTTTTTAACTTGTAAGGAAGAAAATCAAGATGAGCTAATTGACAACTGTCATTATTATTATTGTCATCCATTGATTTATTAATTATAAAAACATCCAAAACTATACTAACATAAAAAGAAACACAAGTAACCTAACACAACAAACAAAACGGTGACTAGCTCAGCTGGTCTGTTGCGTGACGTCATTTTCCATTTAACAGACTCTCAACCATGTTATATGTTATATCGTTTAAACATTCTAAAAGAAGGAAATATTTCTCCATTTAACATGATTTTTTTCCATTTAACACGCTTTAACAAGTTAAACCAAAGATCATGTATACCACAACTAGGGTATATTTAGTATTTGATTGTGATAGTATTGTTTTGGATGTTTTTAAAACTAATAAAGCAATAGATGACAATAATAATAGTGTAATGACAGTTGTCAATTAGCTCATCTTGATTCTCTTCCTCACAAGTTAAAAGATCAACAAGACACTCACTAGCCAAACTTTCACACTTTTCACTCAACTTAGACATGTTGTAATAAATTACTTTAATCTAAACTTAGAAGCAAACAATAACATCTAGTTTAGGAAAGGTTATTAAACAGGTTGCTCAAAAAATCCACTAGGAGCCCCAGGTCGATTTGGTGTTAAATAAAAAAAAATTATTTGTAATTACAATCGAAATTATGTAATCAAAATTAAAAAGAGCAATAATTATTGAAACCAAATGAGGTCATTATCAAGACTGATATGCTATAAGTTATAACAGTTCAATACAATATTTTTTTTATTTTTAAAACTGTATTTATTGATAGATATGACAATCTGTCACACCATTGTGGGCAATAGGTAATGGTGATGAATCATCATATTTATACTAAAATAAAATAAAATAAGAATGAAAAATAAATAAATAGATGAAAAAAAAAGTACATAAGAATAAATAAAATCTCTCTTAAAACATATACAAACAGAAGGATAAAGAAAATGAACATAATCAAACTATGTGAATGAAAAAATAAATAAATAAAATGAAGGAATCTCTAGTCACTCAATACAATATTAAGTGTGTTGGATTATACATAATGACCATTATAAAACCTTCAATCATTATAACACGCACACTGCTTTGTTATATAACAGTATTTTGGTCTTTAATATTAATAATACATATATTGTATTCAACATAATTGATCATCCCTGTATTAGGCCAATTATAGTAATTTACATTCACATTTTGACATGGACCAAAAGATTTACGCGTTCTGGGTAGACACACTTGCTCAGCTACCGTTTCAAAAAATGTTTTCTGTTTTTGAGCTCAGAGTACATTCCCACATTTTCGTAAGTCATTTTGATAGTGGTTTTTACCTTATATTTTCTTTTTTTTCTTAAGAGTCTAATCTCGATACTTTCCATTGCCAATTGGACTGAGTGCCTTGTCCTCGTAAAGAAAGCCCCCCTACTAGATATGAAAGCACAGCAGCGGATCCCAGTGGCGACTATATCTGGGACTAGACCCCCCGGAGTCGCCAGCCCATCGATTTTCTGCTCTTTAAATGGTGATTGATGTCTCCACTGTTTACTCTGACCTGCCAACATGTAGGGAGTGTTCCCAGGCGGAAACTGAAAATCATGTCGCTGTTTTTCTTTAATCGTGGCTCATCTGACAAATAAAAGGTTTATTTCTAGGAAGATAGTGTGGATGGAGGTCAATAAAGGTACGTTTCGCTCTACTTTGCAAGGCTTCATCTGGGCTGGGTCCTCAAGGAAGAATGTGTACATTCTACATTCATTTGGATGATACATAACACATTCTAACTTCAAAATCCAACCCTCATGAAGCCTTGCAAAGTGGGGCGAAACGTCGATTACCAATAAATAGTTTTTCTACTATTTTGTACCTTTATTGACAGCCAACTGGACTATCTTCTTATGATCATCACATACGGTCAACTAACTATCTATCCCTTCATTCTTTAGAAGTACTAATCGTATTTTTAAAACTTTTCATAAAACCAATGGAATAGCATTAAAAGTTTATCGTTGTCTCAGGTAGCATGTAATTCTGCAATTATTATTATTCAATCTCAAAGGAATCTGCAAAGGTATGCTTTGGATTAAATCAATAAAATATTGAGGAATAATAAGTAATAAAATAACTTCTTTTTTTTTGTACGGGCTCTTGGAATATAACAATCTAAAGAATAAGCCCATTTATGAATTAATCCTAGTATCCTTACTATCTTCAGAATAAGTTTATTAAAATTTAAAAAAATAATAAAAAAATATTTTTGTTAAATATGCCACTATTAAACTATATGTCTCGAAGTTTCTTTATTTTTTGGCAGGAATGAGAAAAAAATTGCTTATAATAATTAATTATTATATATTTTTAATTGTCTAATATATACTTTTTTGTTCCAGGTGAGGCTGATTCTTATTAGGTTGATAATTTTTCTACAGTACTATCTACTGAGAGGTAAATATTATGCGTATTTTATTAGTCCTGTTTTTCCGTTACTGTTATTTTCTTCTTATTTTTAGTAGTTTATATTGTTTTAGTGTTTGGACAGTTTGAAAAAATATATCATTCATGTACAAATTTCTTCTTCGTTATAAAGTTTATACAGATACTGACGTGTTTTACTGTGGGTTGTCCTTAATTGATAAGTAGTAGCAGGAGTGGGATTAACAGTTTCCATGATATTCGCCAAAATAAATTTTCAAACTATTTATTTCTCGTTGCTCACATAATTTTCTTGGTTTAATATAATTATAACTATAATATATAATAAAATATAATATATATCATTTTAATAATATAATATAATTTAATAATATTCAGGAACTTTAGATGTGGGAGAACTATAGACGTACAGATGCCTTGTAGGCAGCCAGAGTAAAGCTGGTTACGTGTACCATAATTTAGTTAATTACATTTATCTTCCTAGGAGCAGCGATTTTCATGGTATTCGCCAGAATTAGTTCACAAAATATTTAGTTTTCGTTATAGTTGGTCATCTTTTCGTTTATTTTTTAAATAGAATACTTCTAAACTCTATATAGATAATCTGCGATTGATATTCAATTTATAGTATTGATATTTAATACTGAAAAAGAATTAATCTTCGAAATAATATTCTGTGCATTAGTTTTCATAGAAACATGCGGAGTTAATCTATTTACATAAGGATTTTGGTTTAGGAATATTTATTACCTTTGCAGATTCCTTTGAGATTGAATTACAATTATCGCAGAATTACTTGTTATCTGGGACAATGATAAATTTTTATTGCTATTCAATTAGCTTTATGCTAAATCGTAAGAAAAAGAAATATAAACTCGTTTTTAAATTTTAATTTAAAAATACGATTAGTATTTACAAATTAATGTAGGAATATTTTGAAAGATTGTTAGTTGACTTTATGTGATGATTGTAGGAAGATAGTCAGGATGGTGGGCAAAAAATATTTAAATATAGTTTAAAAAAAAAACTATTTATTAGTAACCGACGTTTTGCCCCACTTTGCTGGTTTCATCAGGGTTCGTGTATTGGGTATCATGAATATGAATGTAGAATGTATTGGGTATCATGAATATGAATGCTGGCTCATTACCAGTGATGCGGCGAGAGGGATGCGCTGGGATCTCTTGAGCTCTGCTCTACCCCTCACACG
>NW_027107991.1:94481-95897 GCF_000696795.3 Halyomorpha halys | reverse complement strand
TTTTAGTATGTATGAGATCATTCATCAATATTACCTATTGCCCACAACTGTGTGGCAGATTGTAATATCTATCAATAAATAAATCTATCAATTTAAAAAAAAAATGAATATAAATGTAGAATGTATCCATTCTTCCTTCAGGGCCCAGCCCTGATGAAGCCCTCCGAAGTGGGGCGAAACGTCGGTTACTAATAAATGTTTTCTGCTATTTTTGTACTTTTTTTCTAATACCACCCGGACTATATTCCTATAATGTTGTAGGAATACTTTTTTTTTTTAAATAAAAACATCAACTTCGATGATCCAAATTTATCTTAACTTTTTATTTTCTAAAATTTCCAAAGTTTCGGCCCTCGGGCCATTTTTAAGGAGACAACCTCAATCATTGGAATTGTCACAATTCATTTAAATTGTTTTATGTTTTGCTGGCTGATTGCCCTTGTCCTACATAAACCACACAGTCTCAATACAAAACCATCCTTCTAGAAATGTATTTATTTTTCTATTAACCACATCAATAATACTAAAAATAATAATAGCAGGATAGTCCGGGTGGCGGGGACTTGTAAAAGTCTGTAAACCCCAGTTTACTTTTTTTTGGTACCATCTTTGGAATAAGTCGATTTCTAAATAAAATAAAAAAATATTAGCTGTGCCTCTACTTAGGTATTAATATAGTAGCTGTGATATAGTAAAATGGAATACAATTAATAGTAAAAAAAAATGAGTGAAATAAATATAAAGGAAAAATAAAAATGAATAATGCTGCAGTTAACTGGGGAAAATCCATTTTACACAAGCTCTCTCCTCACGTTCATGCCAACTGTGTGTTTATAATCTTCTACTCCCATCACAACCTCATAACGTGAAAAATGTTCTGATGAAAAAAAAAATTTAAACCCATCCTTGCTATTTATAATGCTATAAAACAGATTTATTATCACGTGCGTTCGGAATTATTGTGTTCTAGTTTTGAATTGCTTATTACGTACGCTGTACTGTAACATTATAAATATTTTTAAACGGGATAGAAAATCTTTTATTACTCATATAATTGCTAAAAAATATGAAAGATCATTTTCATTAAATTATAATAAAAATATTAACTATCAAAATTCAACATACAATTTTCTAATTTTGCTGAAGATGGTCGAAGGTGTGGTAAAAAAAAAAAAGTTGACAACTATTAATCTGCCTACGTTTCGTCCCACTTTCTAGAGATTCATCAGAGCTAAAAATATACAAAAATAACTGCAAATGTTTTGACATAGTAGGATAATAAGATATAAAAAGGTAAATTAAGGTAGGGTTAAAATTATGTAAATAAAAGTGAAAAGAAAATTATATACAAATTAACGAATAGAAGAAATAAAGAATTGTATTAATATCAAATAGACAATGATAAGACTATAAAAA
>NW_027107991.1:56686-94431 GCF_000696795.3 Halyomorpha halys | reverse complement strand
AAAAAAAAAAAAAAAAAATACGCAAAATATTTGGTTAAAAATGAACAGGAGAAGTAATAACACGAAAAATAGAAAAACAGATATGAGAAAACAAATCACACTAAAAGACGGAAAATAAAAAAGTTAAGATTAAATAATGGTTGAGAAAGAATAAATAAAAATATAAAAATAAGTTAAAAACAAATCAGGACCACACCCCAGTTCCAGTTGAGAAATTTCGAAATAATGACAAAACGTTGCATGATACAGAGTCGATGGGAGGCGGCTGTTAGGCAGTTTTATTTTAAATACGCAAAATACAAGATGGAGATATAAAAATATGATAAGAATTATCTAATTTAGGAAATCTAAATATTAATTAAATGATGGAATTCGTAACTCATAATATATCCCAATAGAAAATATAGATAGGATAATACAATTTAGATATAATACAATAAATGTACAAGAAGTAAGTAAAGAATATATTTATATTATAAGATTATACTTATTATAAGAATATATTTATTATTATTATGTTTTTATTGTTATTTATTCTTTCTCGGTCTTTATTTAATCTCAAATTACTTGTTTATTCTCCGTCTTTTTGTATATTAAATATTGTTTTCTCATATCTGATTTTCTATTTTTACGTGTTATTACGTCTCCTCTTCATTTGTAACCTAATACTTAGCGTTTTTTTTTAATAGTCTCATCATTGCCTATTTTATATTATAACTATTTGTATGTCTTCTTTTTGTTTATTTGTAACAATTAATAACTACTCGAAATATTTTAGACTCCAGAATTTAAAATCCTGATTTAAAATTTATTACTTCTTATAGTGTTGAGAAATAGCATGGGAATATTTTGCGGTAGAATTATTAAAGAGTTTCTTGCAAATTAGTGGCTGGCCGCAACTTACTACCTTGAATATCATTTAGCACGTGAAATTCCTTTCGCATTATAAAATATCCGTTAACGATACAAAATTTTTAGAAACTTGTATTTTCCATTATAAAGTTAGCGGTGTTGAAGTGTATTGTTCTCAATGTTCATAATTCACTCTCTTGATCTAAATCACTTTCAATTTGGCGAATAAAATTGCACTGTTTTCATTAATTTATTTTATTTATAATCTTTAAACATTCTTGATACTGGTTTTTATTGTTTAAATAAATTAATTAGTATCCAAGTTGCCTCAAAACACTTTTTATTATTTCTTTAAAAGTTTCGGCCAATTCCACCATCCCCAAGTATAATCTTAAGTATCAATTTATACCTCACATCCAATTATTTAAAAAACTTTTCCTGGCTATTCTGGCCAAAACCCCCAGGTCATTAAGTTCAGTCAAATTACCCTATTTTATCACTTTTTCATTAATTTTTAATACTTTTAATTACAGATAACTATTATCCCTTTTTTATCTACACAATGTTGGCCGAAACGTTGAACTTTGAAAGAAATAATGAGTGTTTTGAGACCTACCTTAGATACTAATTAATTTATTTAAACCAAAAAAATATATATTAATTGTGTAAATAATCTTTAAAATGATTCATACATTAAGTATTAAAATAATTCATACATACACATCTATAAATTGTCTTATTTCTAATTATCGTTAGTTTTAATTTATAATAACAATCATTAAATTCAATATCAACCACAGACAGTTTATATAATATGTTGTAAAAGATTAGTAGATGTATCAACACATTGTATTTATTTATTTTTTATATTTAATTTTTGAGTTAGGTTGTTCACGCAGAGACACACACACGAACACACATACCAACATACACATACACACCTATACTTAATTTATCAAATCGTGCACGATCGTAATACCTTCTCCGTTCTATATATTCCGTTTATCGAGAAGAAATTGGACTTTTGTAATCGACAATTGAATATTATAGAATTAAAATAGAACTAGGATAAGGTGTGGAAATTGCAAAAATGTTAGTCATTGATAATTTGCGTAATTTTTTTAGGAAAATACTGAATTATATTCAGCTGTAGCAGGAAAAGCCAGTCTTATCTGACATAATTAATGATTACGTAATCCAATGTTATAACAATATTTTGATTTCGTAAATGACTTATCGAGATAAAAGTAAATTGTCCCAAAAATCTTTTATTACATTAGTCGGTTAATAGACAGTACCTTTCGAAACAGAATTTGAGGGATATAATTAGGCTGCAGTCAAATAGAACATATTTGTTTATTAATTTTAATTGTTCTACTGCTATGACTATTTTAGTGCTGATAAAATTAATTCTATATTTCTCTTTATCGATAATTTCTTTTAATTTGCATTGCATTTGTGTAACGGATCAAATGTGTGTTAGGTATGAGCGAGTGGAATAGGCATGTAGCGTAGCAAATATAGGGTTGAGAAAAAAAATAAAAAAAAGGAATGAATAGATGGGGAAAATGTAATATGGCTTTGTGCGAGAAAAAAGGGGGAAAATATATATGTATAATAAAAAAAATAAAATAGAATTGTTAAAAAAACTATATATTGTATTTAGTTTATTATTGATTATTGTTTGAAAAAATAAAAAGAAGGAAAAAAAGTTATTTTTTGTATCATTAATAATTTGTATTGATTTATGGTAGTGTGTATATATCCAATCATGGATGGATAAAGATGTTTTGTGTTCTAGCAACTGAATGTATTTGGGTAGCATTGACAAATACAGCATTTCTCTCTTTCAACTGTTTATAATTGCCTATATTTTGACCCACAGTGTAGGTCTTCATCGGGGATGGGAGGAGCTTCAAAAGTCCCTTTGTTCTTGTTTACATCTCAATTTCAATTTGCTTCCCCACTACCAGAGGTTGGAGAGCTTTGTATTCATACAGAATATGAAAAAAAAATACATGTACTCAGAATCGAAAACTTTCACTCGCATTTTACGTTTTAGTCATCAAGGAACGAATTTGGTCCCGCGTCAGCCTGTCTGTAGTCAAGTTCTTATATATTTGTATATAGTCAAATGTATATTTTTCGCATATGCGTCGATATGCGTCGACTATATCTCTACGTATATACTACTCTATACTATACTAGACTACTCATCCGAGATGGCCTTCTTCGACGAGCTGGTGTTGAGCGTGTCAATAAAAAAAACAGAGAGTGATGAGCCAAAATGACGGTGATACAAGGCGCTAAGTGGGTACAAAAACTGCTCCCGAATAAACTCCAGACTGCCGACTCTTGACTCCGGACTCTGCCTACATCCCATTGTAGCTTGCAATGTTGTATGAGTGACGAACGAAGACCCTATATATACGCACTACCACAACAAACTTCCTTAACTGTATTTACGTAATAAATTAAACATAAATTTAAAGATACAAAACAACGTGTGGTTAAAATAAATAAAAAATAAACTTATAATTAACAAGAATAAGAATCCAATACCAATTGGAAGTAAATGGAATAAGAGTAAAAGAAAAGAAAATACTCTTTTTTGGGCTTTTACAAATTACTTTCGTCAGTTTAACTCGATTATTTACAACCCAATAATATAATATAAAATATTAAACGGTGATCATGTGTTAAATCAAATATTACACTAAACACTTTTTTATATAACAGAGGGATAACTTAATCAATATATAATTAAACAAATTGTAAAAAAAAAAAAAAATAATAATCAAACTTAATTCTTCTATTATTAGTCTGACAAGGGAAATTTCTTTTTAATCCTTGTTTTATCAATTTATTTACTTAACTTATCTTATCTTATCATAACTGTGAACGGTATCAAATGTGCAATTCGCAAATACACTGAAATAATTTCAACAAAAAAAATGTTTTTGTATTTTAATATAATTCCTTAAATATTGTTCAACACATAATCTCCATATCGCCGGCTTTCCATTGAAACCTCTTACGTTATTTTTTTTTTAATTAGGAGTTTTGTTTAAAAACCTTAAACAAATTAATAAATTATCCTGATTTTTTTTTTCTATTTATAACAACGATTTTTATCATATGTTGTTTTTCTTTTCTTTGTTAGGCCTTTTTATTCCAAAAATATAAAATGTTAACATCAATCCATTTTTAATTTATTTTTATATTTTTAATATTTCTTTCTATTCAGCTTTTATGTTACTTATTCACTGAGTATATGCTGAAGATAAAGACTAATGGATAGGAAAGCCAAGGTGTTCTATGAATATTTAATTTTTGTTTTATAAAATAAATAAACTGTGTATAAGATAATATATATGTATATTACAATATATATTTTGTATCATCTGTTTTATTTTTAACTTATTTATTAGTTTTTACCTCTTAACTTGGTATCAACATCATTACCCATTACCTCTTGGTAGTTTATTTTAATTTCTTTCTACATCTTCATTTGTTTACTACGTTTTCTTATTATTTCTTTATATTTTTATCTACAATAAATATTTTTAGCTTTTATAAAAATTATCTTAGAAAATATTATTGTTGCAATCATAAATTAATTTTTTTTAACATCCCTATTTATTTATTTACTTGCTTAGTTGAATTAAAAATATTATTTTTTAATTGCATTATTATTAATTAAATTTTGATATAGTCATTTTTTATCCTCAAATATTCTCATTATGTTTTTTTTTTTAGAGTTAGAGACACATTTTTTAGTCTCATATATTTCAATAACTACACATTTTTTGTCGATAAGTTCGTTCAATAACGAATAATCCTTGTAAAACAGTTTTTTTTTTATATTTCCATGATCTTGTATTACGTATATTGTATACTCAAGTAATTATATTTTATAACATTTTAGATAATTAGCTATCTCGTTGGCTCGCTCGCCCTGGGAGAACTGTTTATGATTTCCCAATTGAGGATGTTGTGAGAAGAGTTGCGAAAACTTAATGCCTCCTTTTCGCAACAGCATGTTTTCCCTTTAAAATTTATTGTTACTTCTCTTGTTTTTATTTTTCTTCCTCGACGAAATGGTATCTATTTGTGCACACTAATGGTTGTGTTTAGAACAATTTTCTAATAATAGTTCAAAATTAATTTTCCAGAAGTAGGAATCAGAAAGCTGAATACCAGTGTCAAATAGAAATATTATAGCTGTTAAAAATATATTTTCATTCATGTCACATTGTTCGTTGCCTGCATCAATTTTTATTATTGAAGTATAATTTCATTTATAGCAATATTAGATAAATATATTGTACTTCTAAAATTATTAATTTTTAGGTCCAGAGGGTTTGAAGCAATATAATTAAATTCAATCCAAAAAAAATTGCATGTATTTCCTTCTTCAATAACGATTTAAATTTTACAATAATACTATTTTTATTATATTGTCAAATTGTTTTATAATTCCTCTGCATCTTTTACTTAGCTGTTAATAAACATTCTAAATTATTTTCTAATGGAATTTCTGGAACTCAACCCTGACGCTCCTTCTTAATTCACAGCTAATCAAACATAATAGACATAATAATTATAACTAAATAACAGTAACAAAATTGTTTTCTTTTTTAATTAATGTATTAAAATTTAAAAATACTTACAAATTTTTCTTCCAGACTTACATTACTCCAAAATCTCTGTTAACAACTTAGGATTAAGAATCAACGCAAACATTTTTATTTCTACCTAATATGTTTTATATTTTGCACTTTTTTTTTTTTTAATTTATTGTCAAATTTTTTTTTTAAATTACATTATATTTCTAAAAGAACTGTTTTTACACGAATTTCGTTGATAAATGTTTCAAATTAAGAAGAGAAATTGGTCTATAAATAAATAAATAAAAATATACTATAAATTTAAGTGTAAATTATGTCAGATTATCGCCATAATTCAGCTGAATTTGGCCCCCGATTTGAGCGATAAGGTGAAGGAAAGACTCTATGCTCCGAATCAAGCCAAAATAAATGAATGAACAAGGGACCATGAAATAATTTATGAATGAAAGGCATGATTATATAAACAGATGTCTCAACAGAAAGTGGTCCAAAAACAAGTTGACTTCAGTAGTCCTTACAGCGAAATAATGCAATTTATTCAGGATATCGTTATACAATTATTTATTGCCTTTAAATATAGCCTTTTGTTGCCTTTACATTTAGCCTTTTATTGGAATTTTATTTAACATCTATTGAAATTGTATATAGCCTTTTATTGAATTCACATTCTGCTCTTAGAGCATATGTCATTTTAAGAATCATTACACAGTGACAATAGGAGTTAGTTTTTATTGAAATAAAAATTCATTCTATTTCCCCTGGTTGCGACTAGTTATAGATTATCTTTTGACATAAACAATTGTATTCTCTGTCGGTTTCTATCTCGCCAATTTTCATTCTCGCATACGGGGCCTAAGATCCTCCTCAAAATTACCCTTTCAAACCTGTCTGCTTTTGTTGCTTAGGGTCCACGTTTCTCCACACTTTTTGACAATTGGCCTTATCAAAGTTTTGTACAGCATAAATCCGGTGGTAAGGCTAACAAGTTTACTTTTGATTAGCCTTAAAATGGAGAATTAGACTCTATTTCCAGCAGTAATTCTGCTTTCAACTTCTTATTCTTCATCCTGGTTCTCATTGATGACAGAGCCTAGGTAAGAAAAGCTTCTTACCTCTTCGAAATTGTAGGGGCCCATTACAAAGCGACTCTGCCTCTGATCCAGTTACTTCTTACCCAACAGGATAATCTTCGTTTTTTCCCCATTGATACGCAGGCCCATCCTTTTTTGCTTCCATATCCATTGCTTCAAAAGCCATCCTAATGCCCTGAAGGGACCTCCCGATGATGACGACATCATCTGCATAGGCCAGAACTTGGGTCATTTTTGTAAATATTATTCCTTCCTGATTTAGTCCTACTCTATTTATGAAGGGAAAATGGTGAACTTTTTGGGCTCTACAAGGAATGTAGCATCTCCTCGTATATCAGAATACAGAGGCATAAATGGCTTGGCAATGTGATGAGGATATGCGAGGAAAGAGTGGCTCATAAATTGTACATTAAAGTTCCGGATAGTGTGCTGCGACAAGGTAGGCCGAAGGGCCGATGGAGGAATGCTGTGGGGCAGGATCTGCGACATGTGAGGATCCCAGTTACCCTTACAGAAGATAGATAGAGATGGTTGGTGGCCGTTGAGCAGGCCAAGGGCAGCTTCGTGCGCCTTTTGTACCAATAAAAGAAGAAGTTTCCTACTGAACTTTGTATTCTCATAATAATTCCAAACATTGAAGCTAATTTTTTTTACCTGTTTTATTTTTTTTAAATTTATTTATTTACTTTTTTAATTTATTTAATGTGATTTACAACTGTACAAATAATAAATACAATAAATAAATATGTTGTATGTTTCATATACACTTGAAAATCTTGGGAAGGAACCACCCATTGGTGGTCCTTCAAACATTAATTTAAATTAGAAGGTCCCGTGGCCATCTTCTTTTCAGACGCCTCGGAGGATTATCAGGGATTGTTAAGGATGAAAGATTAAGAATTAACGGGTTTGGATGGTTAAGGAGTTTGGAATGAAAAGACACATATCTGTTTTGGGCCAAATCTGCAACGAATGGGATGTTAAGGTCTTTGTGAGTGAGTTTATTTGTGACGTAATAAGGAGCATCAAGGATTTTACGTAGGATTTTGGATTGTAAGGATTGGATGCGGGAAGAATTTGATGGTTTGGTAGAGCCCCAGAGCTCAAATCCATATGTCCAAATTGGTCTGATTATCATAATGTATACTAATTTCCTGTTTTATTAAATTTATGTGTTTTAACTGCTATACCCATTTACTATATTATTGGAGTTACGACTGTTTACTAAGGTTGTGAGTATATATCCTATAATTCCATGCCAGTTGTACTATTAATTGTTTTCTTTAATATTTTGTGTTGGTGTTCGCTTAGCATGTCTCCTGTGGACCCAAGCGGGTATATGCGCCAGTATTAGTTTACAATCTCCTAGTCCATATCCTATTGGTTATTTTTCTGGTGTTTATTGCTTTATTGATGGGCTCTTACTATACCTCAATAATTGATCAATTCAATTTTACTCCTCTATATAAAAAAAACCTCGTAGTCATCTTCAACCAGCACCATGTAAATCTATAGCCGTACCTATCCAATTCCTAAGATATTGTGATTCCATTCCTCAGAATACCCGTCAGCTCATAATATAGTCTCTCGTTTTTTCCCAGGTTCGGATATGATTGGTTATTCTACAGTAGACTAGAGTTGAGACTGAACAGACTCCTAAATTGCTCCCTAAGATTCATCTTCCGGTTTCCAGGCGTTCTTATGTCTCCTGTTGGTATACCAGTTGTAATGGCTCTATACTACTTTCCTGCGACAACACCTCCTTGGCGTTTTTCTATTCCAAGTCTTTAAAACCAGAAAGCCTACTTATATCCTTGATCTCCTCGTTTTAGTTTCATCCATCCATTCATTAAGTTTCATTCCGATTTATGTATACCCTCTCATAGAATCGCCTGCTTTTCCCGATCCTTCCCCATTCATGCAACCTGGAATTCCCTCCTCTATTCGCCAACCCTCCTCCGTATGTGAACAATGAGTATATTCATAACATTGATTACCTTTATTACATTGTAATTTAATTAAGTGCCACAACTTTGTAAATATCTTGCCAGGCAAATATTCTTAGGTGACTGTAGTCCTAGAAAAAAATTATTTTTTTAAATTTTATATCTGGTGGGCCTTACACGGTTGATATAACCGTTATATGGTATTATAAATATATGTTGATTATGGGGAGAGGGAGGAGGTATAGTCTCGTACAAAAGACACCCCTAACTATATACAATGTTCTTATTAAAATAAAAAAATAAAAAAAAAATAAATAGATAAGAATAATGCTTCTTAATAAAAGAGAAAAGTAAAATTAATAACAAAACATAATGATGTTGGTACACTAAAATAAAACAAACAATTGCCCTCTAATAGTAAAAAAAAAAAAAGTTAATTTGTAAAGAGGATGAGAGAAGAAAAGAGAAAAAAATAAAATGAATAATAATAATAAGTAAAATAGAGGTAGTGTGACTTTGAATTAATTTTATATTTATTAAAATTTATAACAGAATGTTCTGCAGCAGTCTGGGCTTCAGTCTTCGGGTTGAGGTTGGGTTTCCCAGGTTGTAGGTGCTGCTCCTGTCGGCAACTAGGAGTGGAACTTCATGAACCGTTTTTTGATGTAATCCTCTATTGACCATCTGTAATTCGCGGTGCAATTGGCTATTTCTTATGAACCAAGGAGTATTAACTGCGATTCTTAGGACTTTATTCTGAAAAGATTGTAGTTTTTCCTTTTCGTAAAGGATATTTCATTGTTAATGTGTTCATTAGAAAGTTCGGGGACGGCCTATCCCCGAACAGCCTTCAAATTTCTCTAGCTTATTCATATATTGCAGCGTAATTTAGTTCATTTCCCTTAACCCTTTGCAGTCGGTTGTCACCTCTGAAGGGTTGATAAGCGATTACGGAGAATGAACTTATCCCACTGCAATTTTTCCAGAAACGAGTGGGAGAAGTGTATTCACGACGGACTATATACTTCTCTAATCTGCTGAGCAATATGTATAATTATTGAACAAAGGTGCACGATTATAGTTCAATGATATAGGGAAACTTGGTAAGATAATAAGAAAATCCGAAAACTGAAATAAGACATTTACAAGAACTCACATCGTATTAAAGCGTTGAATAGTAAAGATCTCAATAGTGTTGTGAGTTAGTAATTTACCATTAGCGATTTCCAAACCAATTCTTTATACTTTCATTTTATAATTATTATTATTTTTTAAAATAAAAATGGGAAAACGCCAATCATTAATTAGTATCGTGAAAATTCCTGGAAATTCCTTCAGATTTTATTTATTATACTTTCTAAAATTATAAGAAATATTGATATTTAAATATGTGTTCTTCAAACACATATAAACCAAAATCTCATTAAAATACTTTACTTGGTTCTGAAGTTGTGTATAATTCGTTCCAGGGTGTAAGTTTTCGTGAACAAGTGGCGTAGAGTTGCTCGCAGGTAACATCCGAAACGGTGTTGAGTACAAAGCTTAAAAATATAACTGAACCAATATACTTACTTTTATTGACCGTAGAATCTGATTCTGAATTTGACAGTTTGAATAAAAGTCCTTACTTATTACTTGAGGCTATACCTTGGTAAGCATCAATATTGATAAGTATTGTTAAAACCTCCATAAGAATTATTCCTTTAAACCAAATATTATATACTTTGCACCACGCGCGTCGTTTTATTATCTGCACCTACTCATTTTATGACATGTGGTTTAACCGGTCTCTGGATAAATTTTCCGAACCAGTAGATTAAATTATGGCGATGACTTTCTATTAGAAAATAGAAAGTTATACATGCAATAGGATCGTGTTGGGGTATTTAAAATTCTGTCCAAAAAGCGACTAAAAGCAGATATAATGCCTTGAAAGGACATTTCCTAGAGCAGGGTACAATAGAGCATTATATTGCCCGCCTTCCTGCATCCTGATGAGGGGTGATTCACTTGGGGCCCCTCCAACCAGATTGCCTTCTCTAAACAGAGCCTGTATTCATAACAGTCAGCATTCAAATTCATCACTTATTAAATAGGATTTTTATTGTTCTTTTATATTTTATTTAGATTTGTATTAAAAATCGTTCATTACAAGAATAGTGGATCATCATTAGAAAGAGAAAAACCTACATTGCAAAAAAATGTCATCAAAATTTTTTATTTGGGCTTAAAATTTGAATATGGCATCTAATAGTCCTTTGTAATTTATTTTTTTCTCTAAATCCCTTCTATAAAATATTATTATTTATCTTCAACTTATTTTAATGTTATTTATTTGTTTTAAACTTTTTAATTAATTTGTTTATTTTTAACCTATTTATTTGGTGTCAACATTATTACCTATTGTTATTTTATTTTAATTATATTCTACGTTTTCATTTATTTACAACATTTTCTTATTTTTCTTGCCCTCAGCCTCATCTTCGAATGCATAGCTTTCAGCCCGTTTTCCGATCATCGCCATCAAAAAAAGGAGCTGTTATCAGCAATAAACCTAAAAATATTGGGCTGACATTTTAAAAAATATTATTTATCGTATGAGGTAAACGGACCCTACGGGTGTGGTAAACTTTTAACCATCTTGTTTTTCAAAGATTTTTGACATCAGAATTCATGAACAGAAATTAATTTATTACAGAAAAAGCGTAGCTCAAAATTGAAACGTTATATTAAACTGAAATTACATATTTAGTGGGGTTTATGCCTAGAATGTTACTGCAACTTTTGCAGTAACTTCGACTTACCTGAAGCGGCACTTTACAGAATCGATTTTTCAGATTTTCTAAAACACGGTTCAACAATTTTGATTTAACTCGAATTATCAATGTACAATGAAGAGGTCATTAATATCAGCTATGAGACCTACCTCATTGAAATTGTTTGACATGGCTTAAATGCTTTTTTTTTTCTGAAGTATCTTTGATTTTGTTTATTTGAAATAATTAACCATGTTCGATTGTTGAAAATTTGCTAATGTATGTTAAAAGAGCAGACATTTAGCTTTCTAATTAGCTTCTTATAGTATCGCTGAAATTGGATACAACGCAGAGAAGTTATGAACGATTGTATGAACAATGGACGCAGTGAGAGAAAAAAAAACCTCAAAATAAATTATGTTCAAATATATCTGGTTTTTTTATTTCTTTGGACGCTAGAAACAAATATAATAAAAAAATATAAATAGTTTTAGGAAGCCTCAACCAATCTTGACGCTACTTAGGAGTGGTTTAGGGCTCTATAAACCACACCAAAGGGACGAACCTGATCTAATTGACAAAAATAGAACGAAAGATGTAAAATAAAATGTTAGACAATTTTTCACTCTTTGAAGCAAATATTTCGCCCTTATAACAGCATTAAGTCTAGATGATGGTAATATAGGTATAAACATTCAGCCTGCTAACTATTGTTTTAACGTTGGAATTGAATAAAAAGTAAAGGAGTTATAAAAAAATTAGAAACGGAGATATAAAACGTTTTTCATTATTTGAAATTAATATTTCGCCTTTATAAAGGCATTAAGTCTAAAGTTTATGTAGGTTAAAAGAGGAGACATTAAGCTTTTCTAGCAGTTGTATAAACGTAGGAATTGGATAAAATGCAGGGAGTTATGAAAGATTATATTGACAATAAAATAAATAAAAAAATCCAAATAAATCAAGTTCAAAAATTTCTCATTTTTAATTTAATAGAAGAAGCGAAAAAAGAATTGGTGGCCTACATTACCTGTAGCCTCTTCAGGGTTTTATAATTTTTGTCAATTTAAAACATACATATAACCGTATCAGTAATATATTTTATTTATTCTTCAAAAAGAGACAATTGGATTGGTGTAGAATAACCATGGAAAAAAAATTATATTTTCTGAGTTACGCGCCAAATATGATAATTAAAGTTCATAACTTTCTTCTACCGGAGAAATTGAGGATTTAAAGCTTGCCATGGCGACAGGGAACATTTTGGGGAAAAAACGGTGTAAATCGGTCCTATATTTCAAAAGTTTATTGTGGAAAAAAATTGGAACTATTCCCTTTTATTATTTATATAGATAGGTAATTTTGAGCCATACCGCTGAACGACTCTATTTGAAAATTCTACTCTTTGGCATTTAACTAACATTATCATCAGCTTCATGTCCATATTAAGTATAGCTGATGTTATCCATCATTGAGAATAAGTTTTATAAGTTTCAACTCAGCGTCTATGACCAAGTGGGTTTCAATAAGTTGATATACCTGCGGATGTATCTTATATATATGTGTATCCCTGCTTGTGTAACTTTCAGAATAATTCTTTAGGCACTCCGTGAAAGAGTTTTTGATGATTGTTATTATCTTACTAAAGATATCCCAAAACAACTTTGCGAGAAGCCGACCTCTGTTGCGTGTTGACCCTTCGCGGCGATGGCATGACTTGCCTCAGAGTTTCCATACTTTTTTGTCCTCTAGTACAAACAGTGCAATTACTTCGTCTAACCTCATGCTAATTGTTCCTCGCATGCTAATTATCCCATTAAAGCTATCTGTAAGCAAGTGGTGGTTTCGCATTCCCACTCTTCTGCAAATGGCGGTAGAAAGTCAAATAGCATCTATATTGACTTTGCTACTGGATGAGAAGCACGTTTGACATGGGTGTCCAAGTGGCAGGAGGTTGTTAAACTCCGCGTTCGTTTACCTACCAACAATTGTGTGATACAAAAAAATGTCAATATAACCAATTTTGTAAAATTATCATAGCATTAGTATTATAGAATTTCTCGTTGATATTTCAAATTTTTGTTAAAAATTAAAATTATGAATTAAATTGATGCAAAAAAAAAGATTTATTGGTGATTCATTAGCTTTTATATTTCAACCTTTTATTTTTAATAATTATACATTACTGATCTATTGCTACCGACGTTTCGGACTATACGTCCATCTTCAGGTGCTAACTCTTTAAAGTTCTGTTACATTTGAGAAGTTTATTTTTTTTTGTTTATTGTCTCGATAATTAGTTGCATTTTATCATCTGTTTAATTTTTTTTTATTATTATTTATAATTTTGCATACCTTATATTGTAATTATTGGTTTTTCTTTTTCTTAACTGTTTTTTGCTTGTTTTGTAATTGAAATTTTTTCATATTTTTAAGCTCTGACCAAAACACAATTTTAATTAACATTTGTCCACTTCGTATTTATATATTATTTTATATTTCGTAGTTAAACCAGTGATATTTTTTGATAGGATACTCCTCAATTATAATTAATTTTATTCAGGAATCCCGTTTTTTTTAAATGTATTAAAAAAAAATTCGGTTTATGATCATTACCCGACTGATGCAATCTGTATTCAGATATTTCCCTAATTAATAGTTCCTTCCTTTGGGCCCGTTTCACCTTTATATTTGTTTGAAAGAGCCTTGTCCAGTTTTTTTTTACCCGATTCTGTTTTTTATGACTTCAAGGGGACGGCAAAAAATTAATCCATTTGATTTAGAATTAGCAACAGGTTTTAAAAGGTTGGATTTGAGTTTCCTGTACTTATTTTCCTCAATAAAATGTTCAATAAATTTAAATATTTTTTATTAAAATTTCTCTGACAGAAAAAAAAATCATTTTTAATTATAACGTAATAAACTGTTTAATAAAATAGGCGTTGAAATGGGCTCTGTTTAGTGCCTTCCAGTAATGTACAAAAATTTAAAAAGTAAAATTTTTATTTTATCAATATTATATATTAATATTATAGCAATAGTTAATAAAAAATTAAAACAACCAAGATATCAATTATTAATAATAAGTAAAAAAGAAACTATAAGTGTTATAGACGTCCAATAATGTTTGTTTTAAACTTAAAAAATGAAGTAAAACTATTTATCATCTCATGAATCAAACTAACATAAAAAAAATTAATGAAAGATAATAATAAGAAAAAAGGATTAATATTTATTTACATACAAGTTTTTAATGAAAATTAGAAACACCAAATGTAAAAAAAAAAAATTAAAATTTATTTTTTTGTACGAACAATTTTTCTTTGAATTATTACAGAACTAAACTAAATATGACAAACTTAAGAAATAAAATTCTATCAGAATATTTTTAACAGATTTAATATATTTTTTTAACTAATTGATTTTCAAATTTTTCCTTACATATTGTACTTTTTGCCTGATTTTGATGTTTAAACCTCATTCCAAATTTTTTAGCTATACATTTTTTTTCTTAGTTTGATTTGGTAAATAATTAATATAATGCTACTATTGGGTAGTTGCTCTGCACTCCATTTTAACTAAGATCAAATTTACTGAATGTATTATATAATATACAGTTGTAATTTTCAATTAAGATATTTAAAAAAAATAGATAAAAAAAATCGACTTTTTTTTATATTAAAAATAAAAGGTTAGGAATCTTGATAAATAAAAAACTTTTAGAATAAAAAAAAAACTAGCGAATGGATAAAAAATAAGTTGGTATTTTAATAATTATTTATCTGCCTGGATTAATTTTACAAATTGAAAATTTTGGAATTATTTTTCTTCCACGTCTCAAAGTCTTACTGTGTGTCCAATATCTGAACTTCGCCAATTTATTTAATTTTTTCAACTATGTAATTTGCAAATTTTTTTGAAGTTACTATATTTTTATATTTAATTATCTCCGTTTTATGTGTTATTGTATACTAGCAGACCCGTCAGTGCTTCGCTATTGCTATATTTGAGCAATATATACACTAATTGAACACTATTCAAACTTTGATATGAATTAATATAAAAATGAAATGATGAAAAGTGACTATAATAACATGAATGTTGACAGCAAACTTAAAAAAATTTTAACTTCTAAATTTTTCCTTATTCTTTTAGACAATTTGATTATGCTTGATATTTTCGTATATATACTACATTAAATATTAATAGTTTTTATATAATAAACCTCACAGTGCTTCAATATTAGTACTATATCGAAACAATTCAGACTGATTGACCTATTAAAGTGTGGTAAAAGACTTTTCAGGAGTGAAACAAAGGTGATATTCGTTTTTAGCACCTCCAGAAACACTCAAATACGAATTTTCGAAAATATTAGAAAATAAAATTTGTTGGCCCAAAATTTTTGCCTTATATTGATTGTCCTTTGATTTCTTTTAAAACAACTATAATTTACTCCAACATAACTTGGGAATGGTTTAGGGCTCTATGCATTGCAACGAAGGGCTCAAGTTTTTCTTTATTTGAAACTAATATTTCGCCCTTATAAAGGCATTAAATAGTTTATGTGGGTTAAAAGAAGAGGCATTCAGCTTTCTAATGGTTGTATAAATGTAGGAATTGGACAAAATGCAGTAGAATTATCAACGATTATATGAACAATGGTCACCGAAAAAAAAATACTTCAAATAAATAATGCCAAAAATTTTCTAATTTTTAATTTCTTCGAAAAATGGTATTTGAGAGTTTCGGAAGACGCTAAAAACGATTATGATTTGCTTTTTCATAAAAAAAAAAATGTTGATCTACTTTATTGAAATTCTCTTTCAAAAAAAAAAGTTTTTTTAAATTTTTAGCGAGTGAAAAATCATTTAATAGAATCAGTAATATTTTTCTCTTATTCTCCAGAAAGAGACAAATCAATTGGCATATAATAACCATGAAAACAAATGTATAATTTTTGTGCTACGCCCAAAAATTATTTTATTTTGTTAATATTTTTTTAACCAAAAAAATCGGGCTTGCATATATTTTTCTTGGGTAATCCGGAACATTTAGTTAAAAGTCCATTGGATGAACGGTGGTGCGGCAGTGCATGAAAGCACGAACAAACCAAAATTCATTTTTATGTTTTTGATTTATATATTATCTGTTAGTTTGAATAGTTTTTTTTGCCTGTTATTGGGCTATTTGTATTTGAATAAATTATTATATTTTATTAAATATTTCCTTATGTTTTTATATTTATTCATTAAAACAGAATACCCAAGAGTATAGCTAAAAAAAAAAAAAATAATATTGTCAAATATCTACGTATAAAACAAAAAAAAAGTTGCCACGGCATGGTATTTAGAGCTGGGCATTAATTATTTTACCATTTTAATTTATGTGTCTAAATAGTAAGTCCTTTTACTGTATAATGTAAGTTTTTTTAGCAAGATTAATAATTTTTTTTTTTATTGTATTGACCTTTTTTTGTATTTATATTTATTAACAGTTTTTAGTATTATCTAAAAATGGAAATTATTATTAATAAATAAAAAGTGATATTTCATACATAATTCAATTTATAGCATTCACATAATAAAATATCATTTTAGCTACTATCTCTAGTTACTATCTTTAGCTACTATATCTAATATCATATCAGCTACTAGATGGTCTAGATAGCTCTAGTAAAATTTTGTTTTCTCTTTTTGCTAACACTTACTAGCCTGACCTTCATAATGTTTACTAGGTTTCTAAATGTTCGATTAGGAAAAAAATAACACTGTTCATTCTTATCAAACTTTTATTGTCGAGGATTCAAGAATTATTATGAAGTATCTTATTCTTTTTTTAACATTATCTAAGAAGGTTGGTATCTATATATTTTTTTTATGGCTTACACTATTTTTATGCTAAACCCGATTTAGATATTATATTTTGCATTGCATAATAATTTTTACCTAATATGACAGTTTAATTAATATTGGATTTTTATTCTTTCCTACACTCCAGATTAACCGAATCAGCCCACTTAACCGCTGATATCTCGATCCCGAATTTCTACTTTTTAAGATGTTTCAAAAATCACTTCTATTGTGTCATATATCACAGGGCTGTCGTGAGATGAAAACATTATCTTAATGGATGTGAAAATATATTTTCACAATTTTCAAGAGAAAGTTGGGGTTTCCCAGAACTCGGAAAGTAATTTTTTTGCCATGGGGTGGGTATATATTTTACCACACTCATATTTTTTTTCTCAGATATAGGTATAGCATAGGGACTTATTAGAAGAACTTATGCCATATTTCTTTGGAATATAAAATGGTATGATGTTTTCCCGGCAATTTATTCTTAATTAAGAAGATTTCATAATACTCACATACTTAGCGACAGTTACGAATTTATACTCGGAAAACCTATTTGTAATCCCTTTGATTGTTTTTGTTATTTTCAAATTTTCTCTCTTAGCTATTTCATTTTATTTACTTTAACATCCAAGGCTTTTCACAGATTTATGCGTTCTTTGACATTTTAAGTAGCCAATAATTTTTTATCAAATTAATTCGAGCTATATCATGGTAGATAGACTTACGAACTGTACAAATATTTTATTCTTGAAAAAATGTTGACAGTCAAAAATGATTGTCAGGTCAAAAAACAATCTTCCGTGTATAATATCTTGTCAGAACTTATTTACGTGACGATAGCAGGCGTGTTAGAATAAAGAACTCCATTGTTTAAAATGTAAATAATCTTTATGTATATATGTGTATGCATATATTTTTATAACAACTTTATTTTTTTTTATTTTCAGGATTTATACCTTTTTTTTTTATTTCTTTATTCATTGTCATCCGAACAACGTTTCGGGTTCTTCTGTCCATTATCAAGTTCAAAATAAAAATATTTACAATCAACAGTTTTGCAATTAATATACAGTTAGAATCAACTAATTTTATATTGCATTTTATTAAAAATTTGTTTATACATTTACATACAATAATTTAATATTTAACTACACATACATTTAAAATAGTTTAAGATTAAACCAGTTTTCCTAGTTATTACTCTTTAAATTTTTAACGAACTGGCATTAAAATGTTGATAATAACTTGAAATAAAAATAGATTTTCAATCGTAAAAAAATTTTAGACTAAAAATGTTTGGAGAACAGCACTAATGAGTAAGGATTTAAAAAATAGGACTTATATTCAGTTTGGAATATATAAAAAAGATTGGATGGAGATAGTCTGGGTGGCGGTCAATTTAGGTATTAAAATAGTAAAAGAAAACTATTTATTATTAACCAACGTTTTGCCCCACTTCGCAAGGCTTCGTCAGGGCTAAATGAAAAAAACAAAATACAAACATTATAGAATTGACAGAACATTAAAATAAAAAAACATTTCAAAACAATTGTTCTATTTATAAAGTATACAAAAAAGAAATAATAATAATATATAATTAATATAATAAATTATATCATAATTAATATAATAATTATATTATTATTATGTCCTTTTTTTATGTATTTTATAAACATAACAATTATTTTAAAATGTTTCTTACTTTAATGTTCTGTCAATTGTATAGTGTTTGTATTTTGTTTTTTTCATTTAACCCTGACGAAGCCTTGCGAAGTGGGGTAAAACGTTGGTGAATAATAAATAGTTTCCTTTTACTATTTTAATATTTTTATTGATCGCCACTACCTATCTACACTATCTATCTATATATATATTTGACCGTATAATTTTAAATGTAAGCATGGCAACCCTGACTCTCTTCTTATATTTAAATATATTTTAGTTGTTATGTTTATTGTTATTATTTTCTCTAGATAAAATTATAATCTATCTCGGACTCAATGTTGTTTCTCTTCTAAAACAGCATGAAAACAAATTGAGACCGGGCGAGAGGTACTGGACTAGGTTGTAGGCAATCCTTCCTCCCACGACAGGACAAGTCCTGGGCCCAGTTTGACCGGAGAAAGGGCACTTTCACAACTTTCTCTGCTTTCACTTTTAGCCTTCTTTCCAATTTTTACTTGCTAGCTACTCTACTTCTTTCTTTTTTTTATCGTTGTTTAGTATTGAATCTAAGTTTGTAAGTATCTGAGATATGTGATGAGTATATGAGGGTTCAATGATCTCGGTAATTTAGTTTGAAACAATAGATCTTTTAATGTATTTGGGCTATATATAGTAGTGTTTTTTATATTTTCCATGATAAATTCACTAAATGTTAATTTCTAGTTGTTCTGATAAAATCTTTGAAAAAATCATAAACAATATTCCTCCTACGAAGATAAAATTAGGAGGAATATTGTTTATGATTTTTTCAAAGATTTTATCAGAACAACTAGAAATTAACATTTAGTGAATTTATCATGGAAAATATAAAAAACACTACTCCAAGGAAGATAGATTTCATAAACAACATTATAGTACATTTAACTAGCATTAATTTGAGTACTAATAGACATCTGTACGTTACATAGTTCCTGAGATATGTATTTCTCAAAATAAATTCACTAACTACTAATCTTTATGAAATTTTTATGAAATGTTGCTTTTTAAAAAGTAATATCTCGAGAACCATTCAACGCAAATAGCTCTATTAGGGCTAATATTTCAGAAAATTTATTCTAATTTAAATAATGTACTCTTAGGCTTTTTAGCGTTATTGGTAATTTTAAAGATATAGAGCTCCAAATGAAAAATTGTTTTTTAAAACGTTTTGAAACAGCTGCCATTTTTCATTCCCCCTATCTATACTTGGCAGACTCATCAATTTTGACTAGTAATTAAACATAATTTTTCATTAAATTAATCAATAATTGGGGTTAAATAACTTTATTTTTTTTCTTCCTTCTCCTTTTTTCTTCTCTTGGCCTCTTGTACTAATTACTTAATATCACTGTTACCTAAAGATAGTCATTGTCAGATATGTAGCTTTGCCAATTTTTTATGTTGAAAAGACTTTCTTGATAAAATAATATTGTTTATATGAAGGAGCATGACATCGTTAATAGTTCTAATAAATTAAAGAGGATAATAAGTAATATATTGAAGTAATATAATAAATCAGAGTACATAATAATAAAAAAATATGATAGAACAGATTGTATAGATAATTTTTATTTCCATAAAAAATGTTCTAGCAACAGACTATTATTGAATTAATATAATAAAATAAATGATGTTATGAAAAATGGGGAAAAAGAGTAAAGGTATGATTTTGAATTTATAATTTGTTCGACAAATATATACAATTGCAATTAAATATTAGAGATTAGATAGATACTTACAATGTATTATAATAAGTTATTATAAAATTGTTAAATAGGGATGAATAAGGCTCTTTACGCGTTAGTAAACAAACAGGATATGAGACTGTATCAGGTAGTTAACCTGAACAAAAAGTATTTAGTATTTATTTAAATAAATATACATATTTATAATCTGAACGAAAAATAAAAATTTTTAGAATATTTTTAAAATATCATTAGAGTATTTATTTAATCGTAAAAATAATAATAATAATTAATAAGAAGATAAAATTAATGAACTACTTTATAGTAATTAAACTAGCTTTAATTTGGATGCTGACAGACATCTGTACGTCTTATGGTTCCAGAGAGATGGTTTCCAAAGATATGGAAAGAAAAATTAAGAAAGCTCTGAAAGAAAAATTAATTTTTCTTAAATATTTGAAACAACCGCCATTTTGTATTCCCCCTACCTATACTTGCCAGACTGCTCAATTTTGACTAGTAATTGTACATAGTTTTCATGTCTTTTTCTCACCCTGGCTCTTGTACTACACGTGATTAATTACGTTGCTCCAGTGGAAAATATCACTTCTGATTTACAATTAGGATTCATATATTCGTAAACTTGAATTATTTCTGAATTATACACGCCGATATCTCATAACTGGGCCGTACATGATAAATCTACACAAAACTTTGAGACGTAAAAAGTTATTAAGTCAGAGGTGTACTGAACTAGAATTTTATTTTCCTTTTATTTAGTAGTCATTAAGAAGAAAACCTTTAATAAAAGCATTACGACAGGCACGCATGACACACTGTTGTTCAAAAACGGAAACAAATAAGTTAAGCAAAACAGTTGAATAAATACATAAAAATGACAAGGTCGCACAGTTTCTAAAATGTGTGCCGGCTTTCACTATATCACAGTAGCTACTCATTTCCATTTCGCGAGAGGGCCTTGATATAGAGGCAATGCATATGTGATAAATCTCGTTAATTTTCTTCTTCGATAAGGAGACACGTTGGGTCCCGTCACGATATGCTTGCTAGTCCATAAGCTGATTACTATAACTCACGCTGAAGGTAAATTTACTATTTAGCCGTTTTAATTATTATTCTCCCGGTTTAAACAACTAGTTACTAATTGATATGTTGGATGGATATTGTATTAGAGCATTATTCTAGATTTGTCATAGTAAAAAGTTAGTTGGAATAAATTGGTTTTTCCTTTCTCTATTGTCTCACGCAGAGGAAGTTTATTAGTAATGGTAGAAAAATCATCAACGTTTAATATTATCGCTAAATTCAATCTATTCTTTAACGATAACTCCAATTAATCTTAACTTATTTATTTTTGGATGAGTTAATTGTTAAACATTGATATATGTATAAATGAGAAGATGGTGGTCGGGGTGTGGCGAGTGGAAAATACAAATTAGCAAAAATGTATTTAGTAGTGTTTTAAGGTTACAGGAATATATACTTGGTTGAAAAGTATGGTATTATCAAGTACCCCTCTTTTTATATTTGTTCTTATATCTATTAAAAAAAAAAAAGTTAATCTAATGCTATCTATTTATCGATTGTAAAAGTTGTATTTTTCAATACATTCAAAATAATTGGGTAATATTTTTTTGTGATTTTTATTGGAATTAAGTACCAAATATTGTACTCAAACTTTTTTTTATACTTTTTATTTATTGATAGATATTATAATCCGCCAAATAGTTGTGGGCAATAGATAATAGTGATGAATGATCACATTCATACTAAAATAAAATAAAATAAGAATAAAAATAAATAAATAAAAAATAGCACATAAAAATGAATAAAATCTCTTAAAATATATACAAAAGAAGGATAAAGAAAATGAAAATAATCAAAATATGTTTATGAAAAAATAAATAAATAAAATAAAATAATAATAAAAATAATATAATCTCTCGTCAGTACTCAAACTTAACAATCTATTTATCACATGATTAATTTTGTCAGTTACCATGTTTTACGACCGAATGCCTCAATTGTTGAGATATTCGATAGAATATTCTGCTTTTTGCTTCACAAATGAGGGGACAAGCTGAATGAGAATATTGTATTTAGGAATGATCGTGTTTGAGATTTAATTTTACGTTAAGTTTAATTTTTTTATTTATTTATAATTTAGGTAAAATTTAATTTATATATTTGTAAATATGGTGTGAATGTGCTCTATGATTTCTATCACCATTGTCTGTAAATATATGACAGAATGTAATATTACACAATTAAAAAATACGAAGGCCGATATTAGAACCCTTTATTGAAAAATATTTTTTATCTACCTTTTAATTGCTTGTCTATTAATTTTCTAATATATTTTTATTTATCGTTAGTTTTTACTTTATTTACATAAAATTTGTTATTTTGAAGGTTTAAAAATCTATGTAAAATGTTATTGTAGTGGTCTCAACCTGTAGTCTGAGGACCAGAGTTAGGTCTTGAGAATCAGGGGTTCAGCACATATTTTGTGAGGAATTTTGCTAATTTTTTTTTTTATTTATCTTTTAGTGTTAGGTGAAGGATGTTAACAGATAAATATATTATACAAGTGCCTCCAGAGGGACTCCCGAGTTGGGGGATCTATGGTTCGATTTCTGGCTCTGTGGTCTCCAGCTTTCTATGATTTGGGAAACAGCTATGACGATCAGCAATTCGAGAATGTCAAAGGAACGCGTGGCTAGAGCACCTTTACGCATGAGGAAATCCAAATAGCGGAAGCCGTAGAACCTTGGTGTTAGGAACTATCTAATAAACGCAATATAAGGATCTTCATAGCCTTTATTCTCAAGAGTATACCTTTTTTTACGGACGGGTTGTGGTTCATAAGGTTATTTCCTTAGGCACTGTGATTTATTAATAGTAAAAAATTACAACATAATATTTGTATAATAATAAATAATATATCCGTATCATAATATTTGTAACATAATATATGAATGATGAGCTAATAGTTCCGTGGATAAGTTGGTTGAGGATGCGGTCAATGAAGAACACAATAAGTAAGAACTTATTTATTAATGCTTACGTTTTGGCCAGAATTTGAAGCCTTCACCAGGGCTAAGAACTAAAAACAAGATAACAACTATAATTTTACTTATTTGTGTTCTTCTCTGACCACCCCCCTGACCATTTTCACTTCATTTATATAACAATCCAACTTTAGAAGCACACTCAATAAACGCCTTCCCTCCACTTTTCCAACTTTCATTTCCTTTAATTTTCTTCAGTACTTGATTATTCCTTGGAATCACGGGATGATTTAATTAATGGCAGACATCTGTACATCCTATAGTTTCTGAGATATGCTTTTTCATAAGCCTAACATTTTTTTTATTTTTCTTTAATACCTGATTGGCTTGGAGGGCCTTACATTGTTGTTATAACAGTTACATGTTTTTTTTTTAACAGTTGTTTATAGGAGCGTGCAATCTCGTACAAAAGACATCCCTAACTACACAAAACGTTGTAATAAAAAAAATTATGATAAAGTGAATACATAAAAATAATAATTCTTAATAAGTGAGAAAAGTAAAGTTAATAACTAAAATGATAACATTCGTAGACCTAAAACAAATAATTTCCCTTTAAGGGGAGGGGGGACAAAAAATTACAGAACATTTTAAAATCAATTTATTTTTAGTAAAAATCCCAACAAATCTCATCAAATCACCTTTACCCTTCGTCGTAAACCTACTGACTGCCTTCCAGTCTCCTTTAATAATGTTGATCTTACCCCTGTCGAACCGATCCGCTACCTTGGACTACATCTTGACAAACGACAAACCTGGAATCCTCACACAAGACTGAAAAGACAGGAAACTGCACGTCGATTTCGACTATTACAGCACTTACTGGACAAACGGTCTAAACTTCCAACACATTACAAAAGAGTGATCTACATGACTGTAATTAGGCCAATCTGGACAAGCGTAGTTAAGCTTTGTGGCTCCACTAAACCTTCGAATTCCTCTCGTATCCACTCATTGCAATCCAAATTCCTTCGTAAAATTATGCATAAAGACCTTAATGTTCCATATGTAACCAACACTCCTGACAATCCTCTGAGACGCCTGAAAAGAAGATGGCCACGGGACTTGCTAATGTAAAACGTCATTACAGTGCTACCAATGGGTAGTTTCTCTACACGCCTGTAACACCACATTTTAACTGAGACCAAATTTACTAAATGCATTATAATGTACTGTTGTAAATAGCAATAAATAAAAAAAAAAATTTTAAGTAAATATCGTTAAAACTACCACTTTTATGAAGATAGTTGTCATAGACTACTTTATAACACATTAACCAAGCTTTAATTTGAGTCCTAATAGAGATCTGTACGTCTCATGGCTCTTGAGATATAGATTTCCCATAGTAAATTCACTAACTACTGATTTTTCAGTATATATTTCATTAATTATTGTCCAAAAAAAAAAAAAACTAATTTAGGAAATATTGAATGTAAACAGCTCTGCCAGAGCTCATATTTTAGTAAATTTACTCTAATTTTAATGATGTTTATTACTGGTATGTTTAAAGATTTTTTTAGTTGTTTAAAAGATATGTGGCTCCGAATGATTTTTTTTTAAATGTTTTTGAAACCAGCCGTCATTTTTTATTTCCCCTGACTATACTTGGCAGACCCATCAATTTTGACTAGTACTTTAACATAGTTTTCATTGAAGTAATCCAAAATTGGATTGAAATAACTGACTTTTTTCTCCTCTTGGACCCTTTTACTATAGCGATAGTGAACTTTCAAGTAATCGTTATTTTCTTAGTGAACCTTACATTACTTAATCGTTCTATTAAATTCAATAAGCGTGGGACATTGGCTGTGTCATTTTGTGAGCGAGGTAGAGGACCTTGGATAGTATAGCCATGAAAGGTTTATTATTACTCTACCAAAACAAGTATATGACCTATGGAGCTGAATTATACAGGATGCTCTGCAAATAGTTGGATCTAAGAATCAGATGGCGCTTGTCCAAGATCCGGATTGGAAAATTAAATTGTAGAGTACCAGAGATCAATAATAATCTGAAATACTTTTTTCTTTCCTTTTGTTTTTGTTGTGTATTTATAAAGGAGTTATTTAATATGATCCTCATCACATCTTCATAGCTAGAACTCACGGCACTGAGAAACTAGGTTAGCAATTAATCTTACATAATCTTCTCACCCATAACGCTACTTTTTGAATTCACATTTTCAAAGTTGACTGGTCTATTTTTTAATGTATACTGATCTCGATTTCATTTCGCAAACCTTTACCTGATTTTTACTTCTCTAAACTCCATTAGAAAGTTTATAATCGACTGTCAAACCGTTATATTTTTTACATGAGCTCACTTTACACAATAAACCATTTTAGCTCCTATAGTAAAAAAAAGTTATTTTAAGAATATCGTTTAAACTTTTAAGCTTCTTATTTCTTCTAAAGTACCTGGCCATTTCCGATTAAACTTTAAATCAAGTTTAGCTATCAAGTTTGAAGACCGCAATGAGGTTTTGAAAATGGGTCACCTACAACTCCAGAGGATCTTTGGCGTAAAATTGTTATGATAAAGGTTTTTTTATTTTTAAATTTATTTATTGATAATTACAGCTGTACATAAAATATATCAAGTAAATTTGAGGAAATCATAATGGTATGGTACTAGCATGTTTACAATATAAGTTCTCGAGGGCATCTTCTTTTCAGACGCCTCGGAGGATTGTCCGGAATAAAAGAGGCAGCAACATTAGAAACTAATGGGTTTGAGTGGTTAGGGAGTTTGTAATGGTAGGATTGATATCTGGTTCGGGCTAGATCGGTTACAAATGGAACATTAAGGTCTTTGTGGATGACTTTATTTGTGACAAAGTAGGGAGCATTTAGGGTTTTACAAAGGATTTTGGATTGTAAGGATTGGATACGAGAGGAATTCGAAGGTTTAGTGGAGCCCAAAAGCTCAACGCCGTATGTCCAGATTGGCCTTATAATTGTCATGTAGATCAGTCTTTTGTAATGTGTTGGAAGTTTGGACCGTTTGTCTAGTAAGTGCTGTAATAGTCGAAATCGACGTGCAGTTTCCTGTCTTTCCAGGTTAGTCGATTGTATAAAAAAGGTTAAAACTAGTTTCTCAATTGTTCAAGTTTTCGCCTTTAACGATTTTGTTTTTTATATGTTAGTTAAAAAATAAATAAAATAAATTGCAATGAATTATAATTCATACTTGAAGAGACACAGATCACTTTATATTATAGTTTCATTTCTCTCGGTTATAAAAATATGTGTAATGGTTTCGTTCATTGTAATATTATTATTGCATATCTTTAATTTATAAATTGTAATAATATAATCTTAAATTCAAAAATATTCTTTACTCTGAAACGATATTGTATGTTTTACAACGTATAATATTTTTGCCTAGTGTTTCTTTTTAAATACCAAAAATAAAATTAAAAATAATTAAATAGTGACATAAATTAGTTTATTTAACTAATTGTATTAGACCTAGTAGCTCGTACCTTCTATCGAAAAATTTAAAAATTAGAATTTACAAAACCATTATCCTTTCCACTGTTCTTTATGGATTAGAGGCGTGACCTCTTACCCTAATGGATGAACAGCGACTTAAGGTTTTCAAAAATAAAGTATTACACAAAATAATCCGGACCCAAAAAGGATGAATTAACGAGAGAATTTAGAAGATTACACAACGCATGTAATCTCCGTAAGTAAGGGGTACCCGGTAAATACAATTCAAGCTATGGCGTGTAAGATGGCCATGTAAGGTTGTAGGGCTTAGTAACGAGCGGATCCCTAAAATGTGTAATAAACGTACATTTTATTTTCCAAAGACCACTTTTAATGTACTTTCTGAATAAATAAATAAAAACAAAACTCTAAAACTTGTAATATAAAACAAGTAGCACTAGAACGCTTTTTTCATTTCTAATTTCTGTCATAAATACAGGACATACGGGGTTGAGCTTTGGGGCTCCACTAAACCTTCGAATTCCTCTCGTATTCAATCCTTACAAGCCATATGTAACCGATCTAGCCCAAACCAGATATCAGTCCTTCTATTATAAACTCTGTAACCATCAAAACTCTCTAGTTTCTGTCCTTGCTTCTTCTTCTATTCTTGAATATCCTCCGAGGTGCGTGAAAAGAAGATGGTCTCGAGACCTATTAGTGTAGAAATATGATTAGAGTGCTACTCCTGTAATACTCCATTTTGACATTACATCAAATTTACTTAATGTATTTTTATGTAAATACAGTTAGAAATATAAAATCTGTGGAGGTTTGGTTGAATTTGAAGTTAGGAAACAAAGCATTACGATATGGAATTAAGACAATGAATATAGTGATGACCATTACTTGTTCCAAGAAGAACTACATCCTTTAATGGAGGGTAGAAATGATCTTGGGTAACGCACGACCGCAGGTTAGCTACGCTCATAGGATTAGTTCCATGAAATGGTCCTCCATTCCTAAGGGACAGTTGCACCCCTTGGCATTATTCGTTGACCTGGTGCCGCTGATGAACTACGTGACGTTGGTGAAGGAGATTAACGGTAATGCAGTGATTAACGGAAGTGACTCAGGAGTAGCAGTGACTGGAATCTTCTGCCATCATTAAACACTCACCACTTTGTCACGGGCGGTTAAAAATAGGCGGTTATAATGCGATGTTGAAGGCTACCTCCACCAACAGCTTGTCTGCTCCTTGCGCAACGGTTCTTTTCGTCCGGGAGCCAGTCGTTTCCATAAACCATTTGACCGATTTGATTTAGAGTAAGTTTTAGTCTGGAATATCGTAGTGAATAGCTATTTATTGATACTTTATTAATCAGTATTAAAATAGGAAGGCTACGCACGTGGGATCACCGATTTCAATCAAATATATATATTTTTAATGATGAGTTAACAGTTTAGCATAGATAACTACAAATGAGTAGGAGATAGTTGGGGTGGGGTCAGTGAAGGACACAAATAAGTAAATATTTATTAGTGCCTACGTTTCGGCCATAATTTCAAGCCTTCATCACTGCTAAGAACAAAAACAATATAAGAACCATAATGAATAAAAAAAAAATCAATATGATTAGAAAATAACTTACAATTACAAGATAGATACATAAATAGTGATAAAAAGAAAATGTATAGTCTAGGTCTTATAAGAAGATAAAAATTATATAAGAAAAAGTCATATTAAAATTAAGAAAAAGGAAAGAACAAAAAAAAAATTTAATAACCTTAATGAATAAAAGGAGTTACAGATTTGAGAAGATGGTCGGGGGGTGCGGTCAGCAAAGGAACAACATAAATAAACAAAAAAATATTTATTTATGCCGACGTTTCGACCTGATTTTCAGGTCAGAGAATGAGAAGGGGTAAAAGGAAATAACACATGAAAAGACGACTTGGTGAAAATCTAGAAACCAAGTGCAATGAGTGGCGCGTGAGTGTGGTAAATTTCCGAGTTTAAAAAATACATTAGAATAGATGACGAAGACGATAAGGTCAAGAATACATATACAAGTTATATTATTTAGATGGACAAAATTAGAAATATAAATAGAGAAGAAATATGAAAAGTGACGACAAATAATTTGAAAAATAATAGAACATTAAACATGGAGAGGGAATATATATAACATTAATACTGTTTTAATAAATTAAGTATTTGGGAATGTGTTAATGCTAAGTTCTCTTTATCGGTTTTTAAATTGACGGAAAAAGGTTCTAGGTGGATATAAAAGCTTTCAGAAATAAGTCTTTTGTCATGGTTACGAATTGTAGTAAGTATAGAAATTTTATCAGAACCAAATAAATTATTTATTTTTTCACAAAATTTTGTTTTTTAACTTCTTTTTCTCCTATATAAAGGCATAAATTCATTAATATGGGTTGGAGGAGCGGAAATTCAGGTTCCCAACAGTTTTAACAACGTTGGATTTAGATAACATTGAGCTATGAATTCATTTCGTGCACGCAAGACATCAGGAGAAAATTGTTGATCCTAGCCTAAATTTTTCTGATTTTTGATTTACATGAAAATTGATATTTAACGATTTTATGAGACGCTGAAAACAAATCTGACTTGATTTTTTCCAAATATAATTTTTTTTAGATGCGACTTTTGGTTTTTATATATTTTTTTATAAGATTAAGCTCATTTAATACAATGAACATTCTTTCGTTATTATTCTACATGAAAAAAAAAAAAGCGATTTGTATTTAATAAGGATAAAATACATGCAGCAAAGGCGGCATATAATAATTTTAATTATTTAAGATATTGTTTTTCTGGGCCCCAAGGGCACATTAGCAATAACTCTCGGACACGTGTGTAATATTTTTCGATCCATTACCCAGATAATCCTAATACAAATTCCAATATCCTTGAGTAACTATTTGAATCGTACTGATTTGTCCTAAGAGGGTTTATATTGGAAAAGGTATGGTTCTCGAGGAATGGTTTTATGGAACATAATCTCATGTTGAAACGGAACTGGCAATCGTTTCCGTGATAAAAATTTGAATTGTTTCGAAGAATCGTCTCTCTTGCCATTGCCAATGATATTTGTTCTACTCTACTAACTAGTGTCATTTGGGTTTCCCGATATCCCTCTCCGTAAATTGGCCTTCCATTTCCTTGAACATATTTAACTGTTTATTTATCGCGTGATCTCAGTATTATTTAATTATTTAAAGAGAAAAAAAACTTGTCTTGACAAAAGATTAAATAATTATATTTTGTTTAAAAAAATTGAATATTTCGGACAGTGTTTAAACAATTAAATCTTCCAACATAGGTGAGAAAAGATTAAAAACTTTTTCAAACACATTTCCCGTAACTAGTGTGTTATTCGAATGGTCTTATCAGCATGCGATGCAAAATGTGATCTCCTAGGATTTAAATAATAATTAAGAAATATAATAATAACTCATATAAAGAACGTAATTTTGATTTACTCCTAGACTTGCCTACACCCCTAAATATATAATTCGTATACCCAAACATCTCTCGTTCGGTAGAGAAACACTAGATAACCGATCGATTTGATCGGTCAATTCGAGAACGATGTTTATTTTTGAGGAGTGCGAAGAAGAAAAAAAAAGTCTGTTGTGAATATCTTGAAGTCCTTTGATTGTTTTTTACGATCAGTTATTGTTCGTTTGTACAGCTCAATATTAATAGCTGAGTATTTACATTTTATGAAAAATGAGGTTTAGATGTTTTGTTATTGATAAATCAAAGTGCGATTTCGAAAACTATCGATTTTTTTTTCTCGATATTTACTTCGAACTGGGAAAAGTACTACTAAATTGGTAGAGGGGTATGAAAAACAGGGCGCGAGACAGTCTTTATTTTTTAGTATAAACATGAATCTTCTTCACTACATTTTAAAATAACTTAAGTTAGCTCAAATGCATTTCTCTAAACGAGTAACAATATACAAATAGCTTTGACATACTTGTATGTAAGTACATATATACTTAAAAATATTTAGGCACGCCGAAAAAATGGTAATCAGTTGCAGACAAGTAAGGCGAATATGGTGAATTGGAAAAGCTTATATATAAGCTATATAATACTTAAACAGCCCTGATGAACCTCTACAAAGTGTGTCTAAACGTCGGAAAATAAATAGTTGTTAACAATTTTTGTTCTTTTTTGACCGCAATCCTGACCATCTTCATAATTTGAAATTATCCGGTAAATTATTTGTATATATTATACTCTTTATAATTTAGTGATTCAAGTCAAAAAAGGTTTTAATACCAATATGCTATAAATCAATATAAATATAGAAGTATACATATGTTTTATTATTGATTCTCCTAACAAGGTTTCGGTTTTTTTTTTTTACTATTGTCCTGTTCTTATATTATTTTGTGGGCTTGTATTTTTCAGATGTGTAGGCAGATGGATATGAGAAAAATGTTCTATTAAAAAATAAGGAAACAATTAGGTTTTGAATACATCAAACATTTTTGTAAGTACTGGTTAATAGGCAAAAAAGACCGTAACGTTTTTCTGATGACGTAATGAATAAAGAAGTAATAAAAAGGGTGTTAATTCCTGAAGAAGAAAAAAAAAAAAGTTTTAGCAAAAACCCTTTAGCACTTAAGTTGTTTGATTACTACTGATTATTTGTAATTATATAATTAATAATTTTTTTATACAACTTTCTATGCAAATATTTTTAGTTATATTATATTTTTCAATGTTTGTATCTAGTTCTCATTTAGTCATGGTGAATCCCAGGTAACTAGGGCGAAACCTTGGTTACTAATAAATAACTTTTCAAAATTTTTTTGTTGCTCTCTTGACCGCCACCTGGACCATCATTCTACAATTTAATAGTAATAAAAAATGAATTCATATAACGAAAAATGAAAATCGTGAATAAACCGATGTTTTAGTAGCAAGGGGAAATTATGCATAGTTAAAAAAAATATTTGTTAAGCATCTCAAAAGACTACAACTTAAAAAAAATAAATAAAAGTAATAATCATAAGTAAATAAAAACTTGGCATCCTTCTCGTGTTGAGAATGACAACTCTTCAAAACGATGAGCCATGACGCAAACGCTATTCAACTCTTTCAACAAGTAATGCGGGTAAACATAAAATATAAAAACAAAAACAGAGAAATCAAACATTTCTCAGCTGTCAAGGTTCCATCGCTGTTGTTGGAAAACAAGAACATAAATCTCGAAAATAAGTATGACGACGGAGCTTCAACTATCTAACAGCTTAATTAGGAATTTGAGATATTCTTCTCAAGCTTGAAGAGTTCAATAACACAAGCCGACAACTAAAAATTTAATTTGATATTTTTTACTGATCATTATGATTTTTATTGTCATGAAACTGAAATTAAATTAATATAAAATTAATAATAATTTTCATAGCAATAAAATAAAATAATTTTTCATTGCAACTATTATACGTAATCGAGCAACTTCAATTTTTTATTTTATCAAATGTCACAAATCCGACCTAAGTATATCGATTTAAATTAGAAAAATAAAATATGATCTATGTTCACTTCTGCGTTTAGCGACTCTTTATTGTCTTCAAATCTAGGAAATCCATTGTTTGTTTTTTTTATCAACTGAAAGATAGAAAACTATTCTTTTCAAAGACACTTGCATTTGGTCAAAGTATCCACAAATAACAGATGTTTAAAGTTGCGAACTCGCGAATGAGAAATATATAATTTTTTTAAATATATAAATGATTGAACGTATTATTTCAAATTATGAAGAAGATAGGGGTGCGGTCAAAGGAAAACAAACAATAGTTAACAATTATTTATTTGCCGACGTTTCGCCCCACTTTGTAGAGCTTCATCAGGTTCAAAAAGATACAAAAAATATTTTGAAATAATACGATAATAAGATACAAAAAGGTAACTTAATGTAGGGTTAAAATGTAATTATAATACATGTAAATATAAGTGAAAAGAAAATTATATATAAATGAACGAAGAGAAGAAATGAAAATAGTAATAATATAAAATAGATAATGATAATAATACAAAAAAAAAAAATGAATGAGAGACGTAATAACACGCAAAGTGAAAAAGTATATAAAAAATATAACAAGATATAAAAAACAAAAATTAACGCGCTATCATTTTTTATTTTTGTTAGAGATTTGTATAAAGTTTTTTTTTACGATGAATCCGAATATAAAAAGTATTTTGTGTTTGATTTTTTTAAACTCACTTTATTACTTTTTTTCATTTTATACCAATTAAAAATTAAATCCTGTACCTCTACCCCATGAAGAGTAAGGGGTTCAATAATTTGTATGGAAGTACTCTTTCTAGAACAATGGTTGTGGAAGGAGGTGATTTTTTATTTTCAAGATTATCTTCATATTCCAGGTTTTTCTCCAACTAAGAGTACTTTATATAGGCAGGGTGGGCCCAAGGAGGGGTCTGTGTAGATTTATACAGAGTTGATCCAGGACCTGACAAAATAAATAATTATCTGCCACAGCCGGGTTCGAATCTGGGTCCTTGGAGATGATTGCACATCACCCTACACACTGAGCCACCCCGCTCTCCACTTAATATAAAATCGTTATTAATTTTATTTTATATATTTTGTTTTCAGCTTACTAAAAAAAAAAGAACAATTGCTGTGTGCGTATCACATAACTTATCACCCTGAGAAGGAAAAGTTTACAACAATAATTTTTTGTTGTTAAAAAATTCCTATTTCAGGGTTTTTCAAGGATAGAATGACTACTATGAAATTCGTTCCTGCTAATTATACAACAGTTTAAAGAAATATTAAATTAAAGAAACAAACGTAATATAAATCGGTCGAGTTGTTTTAGAGAAAATCGATTTTATAAAGTGGTACTTGCTGTAGGCCGATTTGACTGGAAATGTTACTGTCACGTCCCAGGCCTGTAACTGCCCTACATACAAATTTTGTACTATCGCAATACTTTCTTTTACTATATATTCTATGTATAGGCAAGTGAAAGCAAAAAATAACACATTAATTAAAATATGTTAGCTAAAAAGTTCAATATCTAATATATTTTATATATGTATCTTCAACAAAAACAAAGAAATTAAAATATTTCTCACTTGCCTGCAAGATTTCACACAATATTTTTAAACTTTTATTGCTCGTGTATGGTTTGATCAAATGGAAATGTTTTAATACCTTTAAAAGCAAGTTTTTTTTTTCCTTTCTGATAAGAATAAAGTATATATTTTGTTTATAATAAAGTCATTTTGACACTATATAAATTCCAAGTTGTTCACTTGAGTTCCTTAGATACTACGAAAGATTGTTTTTACAAAACTGGTATTTACATATCACGAATTTGCGAATAATATTCTTAAGTTACAGTTTGTAGACCTGTATAATTTATCTAATATATAAAAATCAATATTTGTTCGTACTTAATGCATTGCTGCACTGTTCATCCAATTGTGATGGGGGCATTTTGCTAAATGTCCAGGGTTTTCCCGGGAAGATTATTGGCTGGTCTGATTTTTTTATTAAAATAAAGTTATCGGCAAAATCAAGAATCTTGGCGCGTAGCTCGGAATGTATAAATTTTATAATGGTTATTATATGCCAATCGATTTATCTCTTTCTGAAGAATAAAAACAAATATTATTGATTCTATTAAATGATTTTTTATTCACTAAAAATTAATAAAACATAATGAGAATTTCATTAAAGTAGATAAAAAAAAATTATTTAAGAAAAAGCAAATCATGTTCGTTTTCAGCGTGGCCTTAAGCCCTCAAATACAATTTTTCAAAGCAATTAAAAAGTTCCTCCTTGATTTGAAAGATTATTTTTTTCTTTCAGTGACTACTGTTCATATAATGTTGAAAACCCCACTGCTTTTTATCCAATTCCTTCTTTAATACAAAAGTCGGAAAGCTGAATGTATCCTCTTTTAATCTACATTTAACATCTTAGATTTAATGCGGCTTTCGATCGAGTCTGGCACCCAGGACTGCTATACAAGATCCATAAATTCTTACCCCTTACATATTTTCTCATTATCAGTTCTTTGGGCTCCACTAAACCATCGAATTCCTCCTGAATCCAATCCTTACAGTCCAAAATTCCTCGTAAAATCCTTAATGCTCCTTACTTTGTCACAAATCAAATCATCCATCAGGGCCTCAATGTTCCCTATGTTGCCGATTTGGTCAGAACCAGCTACCAATCCTTCCATGATAAACTTCCCAACCACCCAAACCAACTCGTTTCTAACCTGTCTTCTCCTTCTTTACCTAATAATCCTCCTAGGCGTCTGAAAAGAAGATGGCTTCGAGATCTTCTCCTATAGAAATGTTATCGGAGTTCTATCAATGAGTAAATTCTTCACATTTCTGTATCATGTCATTTTATAACTAATAGTAAATTTACTAGTATATGTTTGTATACAGTTGTAAATAACAATAAATTTACTATCAATGGGTAGATTATCCACATGTTTGTATCGTGTCATTATATCACTAAAATATTAGTGTCAAATAAAGACAAACTTTTCAAACGTTTTTATATCTCCGGTTCTAATTTTTTTTAATTAGATCCGGTTGTGCCCTTTGGTGCTGTTTATAGAACCCTAAACCTCTGCCATTTTCGGTGTAGATTGGTCGAGTCATGTTGAAGTTAATTCTATACGTTCCTATAATTACCGTCCTATCACTTCATCTATATATTAATTGATATCAAAGTTCAATAGTGTTTAATTAATGTATACACTTCCCCAAATATAGTAATCACGAAGCATTGCTGGGCCTGCTAGTAGGATATAAATTATTTAAACCTTAATTGTACTAAATATATAAGCAATTGCAATTCAATCAAACTATGACCTAACTTGGATTCGGTTCGTGTCACCGAGATGGCCTTCCCTATCTATATTCTTGGCCAAATAATGGAGTTACTTACATTCTTGAAGGTAAGCCAATCACGCAACCAATCAATGGAATTACGCAACTGATTGATGGAATCAAAGTAATCAGAGTAAGTGACTCTATTTAAAACATTGTGAATGGTCGCATTAGCCAATCACTTTTTGGATTGAATTGTATAATATATTTTTAGCGTGCGATATGAAATGTCTGGTCGAAGAGGAAAAATAAAAATAAACAAGCGTTAACATTATTCTTCATATATCCTCATTTAACCCTACGTTGAATACTAATAAATAATCTATCTACTCAATGGGCATACCCAGGATGAAAACAAGGGGGGGGAAGCATTGAAAAAATTGTTCATTAATTTTATAATTTTTTTCACTCCTGAGAAGGGGAGGCAGTTGTCCCCTCTACATAATAACAGAACTGATAAATATAGAATTTATAATAGGATGCCCTGCAGCAGCCTGGGTTTCAGTCTTCGAGTTGTGGTTGGGTTTCACTGTTTCTTTAACTGTAGGTAACTTCAAAAACTTTTTTTTTTATGTAATCCTATATTGTCTCTATTTGTAATTTGCAATGCAATTGGCCGTTTCTTACAAACCAAGGAGCACACACTAAACAAATTATGAAATGAAAGAAGTATTTTTTTCAAAATCATTAGATAAAATATTGGGTAATGGTGTATTAGAAAAGATGATCTACTCCGATAGGTCAGAGGATGATATTTTGCTGTTGAGACGTGTACGTCAACCTTCGTAGTTATAATATATTATATATTTATCACAATCAACAGTCAGGATGTACAAAACCCAAATTAGCCAACCTGGCACTTAATGATAGCAAACAGGGTCTGGTTGTTGTAATGATAAAAATTAATAATACAAATGTATTTAAACCACAGGTCGAACTAATTAATATAAGGACAGGGTCTGGTGATGAACTATAATAGTCACAATCAGCAATAAAAATGTCCAAACACAGAACGTATGCAGACAGGGCTGGTAATGAATTATATTATACGACTAATTAGCAGCAACTAATTTAAATAACGTAGATGGTCGGCCTGTTGCTAGGCGACTCCTGCCAAACATCGCTTAGCAACCGTTACTTAGCTATTACAATACAAAACGTAAAATTCATATGCTTCTATTCAAAACCACTAAATTCTAAGTAAATAATATTTACAAATAAATTATTAAACATGGCGTTAACCGGTACCTTTCTTGACCACCAGCCGAACTATCCTACCATCAGTTATTGGCCAATTATTAACCAATATTATTATTAAAAATAAACTTCTCATTAATCAGACATAGTGCTAGCGACAGCTGAAAACAGGATTGCCGATCTGCCATAGCAAAAATCTTTTTTTGTCTTGGATCGACCGAACTTGTATAAAGTGGATAGCCCTTCAGTGGTTAGAAGAAGATATTAAAGAAGCACTCCCTTGCGTAACTTTTAGTCAAGGAAATTTACTTACTTCCTTAATAATTACTGAATCCCCCTGTAGTGTTACGGTGTTGTACGATATGATTATATATTTCGTCTAATATTCACCATTAATAATTATTGATGTATAGCTCTTAACAGGATGCCTACCAAGTACGTAAGGTCAGTCTGCATAGCTTCCTCACCAGTCCTGTTATTATTTTTTTTTCTGAAAATTGCATTTTGCATAGACTCCTTTTTTTTTTTTTATAGATTTACAATAAAATTAGGGAGATAATTATATAT